>NC_077227.1:754015095-754032595 GCF_027887165.1 Monodelphis domestica | reverse complement strand
AGGACGGTAGGGAAAGAGCAAGAAAGCAGAGAGAAAGCATGGAAGACATTCCCTCTGGAGTAAACATGCCCAGTTCCGTCAATCAGTTCTCAGATGACATGAATTCCCATCCAGGTTAGCCCTCTCTGGACACACTCCGCTCAACAATATCCTTCAGCTATGGTACCCAAAATTGAGCACAAGCCTCCGGATGGGATCTGACTGGGACAAAGGATGGAGAGACCATCAAAAGCTGGAATGTGTCAGATGTCAAGCATTTTCTAGGAAAGACAGAGAACCTGAAACTTAATTATCTCCCACAGTCAAGAAATGCCATCAGCCTTGTTTCCTTGTTTGTCCATAATCATCCCAGAGCGCATCCCTTCATGTTACTCCCCAGGTCCCCAGTTTTCAGTCTCCCTGTGGCCTCTGGAATACAACCCAAACCTCTCAGTTTAACCTTGAAAGCCCTTTTTTCTTTATAAACTTATTTCCCATCATCCCCTGCCTCCAGTCTTCATTCTGGCTTCCTTACTCTCCATGAGAGGTGACGTGCCATCTCCAGGCATGGCACCTTTCCAGGGCCTTCCCCCATGCCTAGAACATGCTCCTGCCTCATTGACACATCTCCCAAGCTCCTCTCCAGGTTCAGCTCTGCCATTGCCTTGCGCAGGAAGCTTTCCCTGATCCTTCCGCCCTGCCCTCTCTCTCCCTTCGCTAGTTCCTGTATCTTTTTTCTGGGTTCATGTTAGCCCCCCACCTCCCCAGAAGAATGCAGGCCTCCTAAGGGAGCAGGGGGGCCTCCTTATTTTTGTCTCAGAATCCCCAGCCCAATAAAAGGCACCTAGTAAGTGCCCAATAAATGCTTGTCCCTCTAAATCAACTCGAATTCCCTCAGCAGAGACAGTTCAAGGCCAGAGGAAGAAGGAAAGTCTCCCGATGGACACTGGGGAGTAGATTGGCGATTGTACAAACAACAATTTCCTCTAAACACGACATTCTCCATTAAAATCTCCATTGTGTGGGCTCCCTTTGAAGTACCCCTTCTGAGAGCGAGGGGAGCAGGGAAGCAGGGGCCCTCAGAGAGGGAGCGTTCAAGGCCCTGCTTGCCTTTGCACAGGGATCTCTGTCCATGGATGGACAGGGGAGGCGGGCAGCTCATGATGAAAGCTGTAGAAATCTGGACTCTCCCTGCCATGGGGCAGTGATGGGGCATGGATTTGGAGCCAATAGAATTCAGGCTTCTTGAGGGCAGGGGCCTTTATCTGTCTCCCTCTGTGGTGTGGCAAGTGTGGAGTCAGAAAGACCCGAGTTCCAATCCCACCTCAGATGCTTTGCCTCCAGTGAGACCTCTGGGCAAGTCCCTTCACCCCAACTTCCTGGCACCAGTCAATCCATTAAAAAACCAAGTTCTTACAGTGAGTCAACAAGCCAGTGATCATACATTTGGGGAGCTCTTTCTACATGGGCTGAGCACTGGATCCACAAAGCCCCCCCCCAACAAAGGAGGTCACACACTAAGGGAGAAGACAACACAGGCAGGGGAGCTGAAAAGGGAATGGCCAGAAAGCGCTTTGGAGGCTCAATTCCAGCCAACCTAAGCTCAAAGCTGACTTCTCCTTCATTCCTTCATTCCTGCATTCCTTCATTCATTCATTCACATACTTGACCTTCCAGCTACCACTACCATGGCTTTCCATCAGCGGCCACCAATGCTGGGAATCCTCCTTCCTCACCTCCTCATTGAGTCGGCATTCTGGATCTCTTTATCTGGGAAGCTCCATTAAAAAGGTTCTCCTGATGAGTTCAACTGACACAGCCAACTCCATGTGCTTTCCTGGTGGACTGAGAAGGGGGATTCCCCAAGATCTGGCCTAGGCTTTCCTCCTGACTCCAGGCCTGGTACTCCATCCCCTGGGCCATGGCTTGCATGCATACATGTTATTTCCCTCAAGTAGAATCTCCCTGAAGTCAGTGCCTCTTGCTTTTGCCTTTGTCTACCCAAAACCTGGCACAAAGTAGTAATTAATATAGATTTGTTAAAATAGAAAACAAGTGTGTTAAAATTACAAAGAGTAAACTTGGCCAGGGAACAGTCAGGTGGCTCAGGGGATTGAAAACCAGAACTAGAGACCAGAAGTCTTGGGTTCAAGTCTGGATTCCGATACTTTCTGGCAGTGTGACCCTGGGCAAGTCACAAAAGCTAACCCCCCATGGCCTAGCCCTTACCACTTTTCTGTCTTGTAACTAACACACAGTAATGACTCTAAGACAGAAAGTGAGGGTTAAAGAAAAAAAGAAGGCTGACCCCAAAATGAGAGAAGATCCCTCCCCCACTCTTTGGCAGAGGTTGAGGGGAGAGTCTGTGGGTGGGTGCATAACATTCAACTAGGAGGTGATAGATTCGGATGGATGTTAGGTGGATAGGCTCATGTGTATAGGGAAATGGAGATAAAGATAGAGCTAAGCCTGTGCCATGTACCCCAGCTAGGCTATTCCCCAAAGGAGGGACTTGAGGTCATGGTAAAACGTTGTATGAGGGCTCTGCCCACAGCAGCCATTTAATCACTACTTGTGAAGTTGAACTGGAAGATAGTGAGTTCACCATCACTGAAGATGATCAGACCAGATGGTCCTTCCATGGGGATGGGATTGAAGGGATCCATGTTCAGGAATGGGTCACACTACCTGAGCCCTGAGGGCCCTTTCCACTTTGTGTCCCTTTAAGGTGCAAACAATCACAGCATTTGGGGCCAAATACACAGAAAAGTCACTTTACTGGAAAAAGCAGAGTCTTTGGGGGAAAGGATTGGCCCCTAAGCATTTCTAAGAGGAGGGGAGTAGAGAGAGAGAAGGAGAAGGAAAAGGAGGGATGGAGGAAGAGGGAGAGGCAGAAATAGACAGAAACACAGAGACACAGTCACTGAGATGCATTAAGGTAGAAGAGAAAGCTTAGCCCTGGGCCAGCATTCCAATCCCCCTCCCCAAACACCAGCTGGGTCATAATGGTCACCTCATGGAATCCCCCAGGCCTCAGTTTCCCTTTTTATTAAAAGGGTAACAAAACCTGTATTGCCCCCTTACTGAGATGCTGTCAGGCACAAATGAGATCATGTCTGTAAAGTATTTTGTAAACAGTGAAGTATTGTGTAAATGTTGGCTATTCTTTTCCCTCCCGTTGAGAAAGAGGGTCCCAGAAGGCAATGTGCTCTTACAGCTGGTGGGGGCCCAAGAGACAGTGGGCAGGTCATGGAGCAGAGGCCTGGCCTCCAGCCAAGAGCCCAGAGGGTGAGTCCCTACTCTGGCTCTCCCTGATGAGCCTGTTGTTTGGAGGGGGGCTGCTGTACTCAGCCTCTGCAGAGAGGGGCTGGCTTCCCTTCTTCCTCTCTGCTTCTTCTCCCACTTGCTTGTTGGCCCCCATCCCTCCATCCATCACCCCCCCATGTCAAACCACTCAGACTTCTTCTCAGGGGAAGGGATTGGGGCTGCTCCTCCCTGCGACTTCACTGGTAGAGGGAACTCACTAATGGAAATTCCCTCTACCTAGAGAGGTAGCACCTTCTCTGCCTAAAGCCCTGAGTGAGGAGAAGACAAGCTAAGGGGACCCAGAAAATGTCAGAGGCAGAACTTGAACTCAGAGCTTGCCGGCTCTCTATCCCCTATTCCAAGCTCTTTCTCCTCAGGGGAACCCTATCTTTTCGATACCCCTGTTCTACTCCCGTTGCTGCTCAGTTGGGAGACCTGCCATGAAGCAGACACCAATGAACTCAAAATTACGTCTCCCGAAGGCAGAGGGGAGGCACGTGGTGAGGGCCTACTGTGAGTGAGGACAAGGGAAAGGAAGCCAAGGAGCAATGCATGCTGGGAAGAGGAGAGGGAGGGGCTGGGGCACAAAAGCTGCTTCTCTTTTTTAATTCTTACTGCATTCCAAGGCAGAACAGCAAGGGTTGGCAATGGGGGTCATTTGGACACCCATTTCTCCCCACAGGCTCTTCCTCCCACCCAGCAAGCAGAACATAAGTTGCTGGCGGGCGAGCACTGCTTGGGTTCCCTCTCTGTGTCCCCAGAGGCGGGCACACATCAGGGGCTTTATTAAAACTGAGGGGGTGACCAGGACCCATGGTGGGGGATGAGAGCAGTTTCCCGGCCCCCAAGAAAGCCGCCAGAAGCAGCAGCGTGAAGGCCGAGATTTCCGTTCCTTGGGGTTCGGGTCCGAATGGCTTTGAGCATAGCAAATGTGAAGCACGTCGGGCATTTTATGAAGCAGAGGAATGCAGGCTAGGTTTAGGGTCTCGGAGGTGCTCAAGGCCAGGTCATACGACTTCCCAGCCTTCGTGGTCAGCTTTCTCGTGGCTTGGTGTGGCCTTGAAGGCCACTCTACCTCTGCAGAGCAGGATGGTCCCGTCTGGCATCCTTGGGGCCCTCAGCGCAAACTAATGGCCCAATTCGGAGCCCCTGGATCATCCAAGGGTTGTTGAAGGAGGCCATCTGCAGCTCCTGAAAACGCCACATGACAGGACTTCCTGGACTTCTTTTGGTCACCCCATCAGGGATCATCAGTGCCACTGGGCAAAGGGGCAAAGGGACGTCCTGGGACTCTGCTTCTAAGCCAGTCAAGGTCTCTTCAGTTTGCTCAGTGAATTGACCCAGAAGCAAGCACTTAATGACCTAGTCGGTAGGTTGAGGCCAGCTGCTGAAGGGCTTGAGAAGCCAAGCACCCTGGGAGCAACAAAGAGCCAGGGGAGTGTTGGACTAGAGACAAGGTCAGGATTCCTCACTCATTCCCTCCCTGTAGCCAATCCTGGCATCTCTCCCATTGGTCCCCTCTTCTCCAGTGTCCTGGCCACAGCCTTAGTCCAGACCTCCATCACCTTTCACCACAAATGGCCAATTGACCTCTCCCCACTCAGCTGCCCAAGTGGCTGCCCTAAAGCTCACTCACTGACCACTCGAGGTTCCCTAGGACCTCCTTTACTTAACAGAAAACCCTCCATTTGGTCCTTCCCAACTAACTCCAGCTGATCTGTCCAGTCTAGTCATTCCCCTTCCAGCTAGACTGGTCTTCTTCCTGTTCTTGCTTTCCATCTCCCACCTCTGCACCTTTGCACTGGACCTTAGACATTCATCTAGGATGGTTCCTCTTCATTTTTAGGTCTTAGAATCCTAATTCCCCTAAAATCCAGCTCAAGGGGGTAGTAGATGGTTCAGTGGATAGAGAGTCGGGTCTGCAGACAGGAAGTCCTGAGTTTTGACTCTAGCCTCAGTTACTTCCTAGCTCTGTGACCCTGAGCAAGGCATTAACCCCCATTGCCTAGCCCTTCTTGCTCCTCTGCCTTGGAGCCAATACCCAGTATTAATTCTAAGACAGAAGGTAAGGATTAAAAAAACTCTGCTGAAAAACCTCCTTCTCCATCAGGCCTCCCGATTCCCCTGCAGCTAACTTACCCTCACCTGTGTAAAAGCTAAATTAGTTTCTACTGATAAAAATATTATATTTTATGGGTTTATTAGAGATTATTAGAAATCAAGGATAAAGAAATACAAAATAAGAAAAGCACGTGTCTAGGGCTGATTAGCCCATTCACATTCACTTACTACATCTGGCATGCCCAGGAGAGAGAGGCGTGTGCTTAGAAGTGGAAGAAGAGAGCGCTTGGGAGGCAGAGAGCCCTTTAAATACTAAATTGTGTTCTCGCACTCAGTGAGGACTCAGGTGAGATTATAGGGAATTCTGGGAAGTACCAAGGACTTCTGGGGATTGAAGTCCGGGGTTCAAATCTCCATTTTACACCTGGAGCCATGGGTTTGTTCATTTGGGCATTTCCTCCAGCAGTACAGATAGGAACCCATCCCTGCCTGCCCATTCTGTGCAACTTGTGTCCACGGTCTCCCATTAGCTGGGCACAGGAAATGAGTGCTCTGAAGGTGCAAGGCTACCAGCAGAGTTGGAGTGCCCTGCCCACCCACCCATCCCCCTCCATTCTCCACACATGACTAGCCCATCCTCCTTTTGTACAAGACAGCCTTGAAAATAGCCTCAACCATTGTTTTCTTTTGTAGCTCGTTATTGGTTCTGTAATAGGACCTCGGGTCCGGTACCACGGTTGAGTGGACCGTGGCCCTTTCCATTGGCTTCTTTGTTCTCATCTCTCATGTGGGAGCTGAGAGTTTCAGTTCTCACCCAACAACACAAGTGAAGGGTTGGCCCTCCAATGGTGTGGGAAGCCTGGAGCCCATCAAAGGGCTGGACCACTTCCCCAAATCAGCCGAGCCACCTCTCCTCCTCTTCAGCTCCAGGCCAGCTGTATCTTCCCTTCATGATCTAGATGCTGTTGGCATCCTTGCGAAGGTAGGTTGAAATCTGATCAGTGGACATTTTCGCCTAGTCTTTCCCATGATCCTCCCCAAGCCAGGGCTGCCCGATCCATAGAGGGTACCACCAGTTACAGCAAATGGAGAAACTGTGAATGCCACAGGCAAGATCACTACCTTAGCAGTATTTTCTCCAAGGATGTGCATTCAGATGGTGAGGATGATGCGCGCATTGCCAGAGAGAGCTCAGTGTTTGGGAGGCTTCAAAGGAAAGGGGCTGAGAGACGAGGTATTAGGATGCCAACCACACTGAAGGTCTACAGAGCCTTTGTGCTGACCTCATTGTTGTATGCCCGCGAAACCAGACGGTGTGCCAGGCCCAGGCCAGGAAAGCCAATCACTTCTCTCTGAATTGTCTTGGGAAGATTCTGAAGACCACCTGGCAGGAGAAGGCGCCAGACACTGAGATCCTTTCTTGACCTGAACTGCCACCCAGGCATTGAGGCTCTCCTGCAGAAAGTGCAATTCCAATGGGCTGGTCCCTTTGTTCGAGTGACAAATGTATGTTTGCCCCAAAGACTATTTTCTGGAGAAGCCACCATGGACATCAGAAGAAGCAACACAGACACTCTCACGGTGTCTCTGAAGAACTTTGGTATCCATTGTGAGATATGGGAGACACTGGCACCGGCATCAAAGAAGGCCCTTGGCTCTGTGCGCAAAGTAGAATTGCAGTAACTCAAGAGAAACAAGAGCTGCTCACATTCTCATCGCAAATGATCATGGACTATTTGTGCCCAACCTCTGGTGGAGCCTTCAAGCTCACATGGGTCTCATCAGCCACCCCCGGACACATTGTCCGTTGATCCTGACTTAGTGACGTCATTTTGGTCGTCTTCAAGGATAACAACCAACCAACCAACCAACCAACCAACCAACAACCAACTGGCATGGATGGGCAGGCCAAGCTCTGTCGCGTCTTTGAGGTGAGGTTTTATTCTAGTGAGCCGGATGCTAGATTGGCGAGAAATGATCAGCCCAGCGAGATCTTCTATTCTCTCCATCTTTTGGTCAACTGGGAGATGGCAAAGAGGAGATCCATTGTTGACTATCGTTGAGGAAAACCTTCTTGCTCCCTCCTAACATTCTGGGCCCAGCACAGTGGGCTGGGGATGCAAGGAAACCTAAAAGACAGTCCCTGCCCTCAAGGAGCTCACAGACTAATGGGGGAAATGACAGGTGTGTAGCCAGGTGTAGACAGGATCAGCTGGGGGTCATCTAAGGAAAGCACTAAGATGGAGGGTCTCTGAAAGGCTCTTGGCAGAGGATGGGATGTTAACTGAGCCTGGGAAGAAGATGGGAAGCCAGGAGGGAGAGATGAGGAGGGAGCGAGTTTCAAACATGGAGGACAATCAGGGAAAATGTTCACAATTGGGAGAAGGACCAGCCAAGAGGGTTGTGAGCCAGAATGCATGGAGGGGAGGGGAGTAAGAAGACTGGAAAGAGGGGAAGGACCCAGGGCCTAAAGAACTGGAAAAGCCAAAGGGCCAAACTTGTCCCACAGCTTTGCTCTCTTCTCTGCTGCATGTCTTATATGTTAGTCCCTCAAAGCCCTCCCAACTACATCACTTCCAGCATGGTGGATGAGTAGATGGATGGATCCCCTCCTCTCCCTCTCCTCCCTCCCCCTCTCTCTAAATATAAATATATATATTTGTGCATGTATGTGTGTATATGTGTCCTTTGTGAATGCCTCGAGGATCCACGTGTCGGGATTCCACTCTCCCTGATGAGAAAAAAATCCATTGCCTTCAGTTTTGAAAATCGTTCCCGTCTCCCTTCTGCTCAAATATCTTGCATAAGCCCTTATGTGTCCATGCTGTCTCCATCATCCCTCCCTAGAAAGACTAGAACCCATAAGCATCCATGTGATAGCATGACGAGCATGGCATCAAGAAGCACGGAGTTCAGATCCTGCTGCGCCTCTGGGTGAGTTATTTCATCTCTCTCAGACTCAGTTTCCTCCTTGGTAAAATGGGGATAATAATAGCACCTGCCTCCCGGGGTTGCCATGGAGATCAAACGAGATAACACATGCAAAGTACTTGGCAACTCTGAGAAACTATCACAACATTCCAAAGTCTTGTCGCTAGTGTCTCCTTCTTCATCCCCAGAAGCCTCGAGGGCGAAGGGGAAGGAGGGCTTGGGGGGCTCTGGGCAGAGCTAATGGAGCCCCTTCTCCACTCTGGGAAACAGGCAGGAGGTGTCTGTCCTCAGCAAGGAGGAACAGGGAGAGGGATCAGGGGAGCAGAAGCTCTTGGAACAGCCCTGCAGAGGTATTCGGGATCCCCTGGAGGAGCTCCCCAAAAAGGGCCCCCTCCAAACTGGACCAGGCAGGCCCATTGGCAGGCCTGGCTGACTGGAACTGGGTTCAAAAAGCCTGGCGAGCCCAGGTTGTAGGAACTTGCTGTTCTCTGAGGGCAGAATTCCCAGCTCCCCTGCTATTAAATTGTCGGCAAGAGAAAACCTGTTTTGACATTTTTATTGGGTTTGAGACTCCACAAGGGTAGAGAGGGGCCAGTCCTGGGAAGGGAATCCAAGCTTGTCCCGAGCTCATTGTATGACCTTGGTTGAGTCATTCTCCTTTCTGTGGGGCTCCAGTTCCTCCTCCTTAAAATCAAGCAACAAGGTCCATCCCAGCTCTGATGTTCAGTGTTCTGTGTTCTAATGTTCCTTTCAACTTTGATGTTCTGGGTTCTATGTTTCTTCATCATGAAGATGGTTCAAGAAAAAAGAACTTCTCTTGTGCCTCTATCAGAGACCCCAGGAGTGGCTTCATCCCTGGCTAGAGGAAAAGGTCAGGTTTCCTGGCTCCTCTTTTCTCATGTGTCTCCAGGACCTTCCCCCAGACTCAGGCCAGCCCAGAGGGCTGCTATCCATCCTCAGCCATTCCAGCTTTGCTTTTACGTGTCTGAAGAATGAAGTCAGAACTCGCCCATCCTCTCCTGAAATTCCAAGCCCACAATGAAGAGAGGCGTCCATCCCTCCTCCACCGCAGCCCCTCACTCCCCCATAGACCCTTTGCCTCCCCGTGAGGGCTCCGGGGAGACCATGAGCATCAACGAGATTAGAAGCCCCCCAGGATCTCTTTGGGTCCAGTTGGAAGCTCCAGGCTACCCAGGTGGGATGTAACAGAGCTGAGTGTAGTGAGTAGGGAACTGGGCCTGGAGTCAGGAAGATCTGAGTTCAAATTCTGATTCAAACACTTACTAGCTGCGTGACCCTGGCCAAGTCACTTCACCTCTGAGTGCCTCAGGTCCTTATCTGTGAAATGGGGATGATAAGAGCACCCACTTCACAGCATCAGGGTGAAGGTCACAGGAGGTAGCATGATGCCTTGTAAACTTCAGGCTACCCATCGAATACTCACCATCTTTGCTGTCCATGTCATAGCAACTCCAGATCTTGGATTCTTCCCCTGACACCAGCTCCCTTGGGAATGGGAGATTTTGGAAACTGAGCAGCCCCTGCTCTCAGCAGCCTCCTTTTAAGGCAAGGTCAGAAGATCAGGGAAACAGTGTGGTATCCTGGCAAGAGCCCCAAAGCCCACACGGGACTCTTAGCAGATCCATGGCCAAAGGGAAGTACCAGAATCCAAGACTCCAGGCACCAACAGGATCAATGGCCCCCTGGCCAACCCCAAGGCCATCAGATCCTTCCTGTCTGCCAGGCTCTTGGCTCTCCCCAAGTTCTTCATCCCTTTGGGCAGGCCATAGCAAAAGATCTCTCCTCTCTGTCTGCCTCCATCTCCACCATGCCGCCCTTCTCCATGCCTGGATTCCCACCCAGGTGGATCTCCTTTGGCTGCACCTACATTACTGCTGCCCACCATGACTCCCCCCTTTAGCCCTCCTCAAGCCATCACCTGGTCTTGGCCTCATCCCCCGAGGTTCAGGGATGCCTGGGATGTCTTGGCCCTTCCTGGGCCTGCCACCTCGCTTCTCACCCCTGCTCTGGAGAGCTCACTCGGGCACTGGCTGTGGCCTTCACGGCCGGCCCATCTTGGGTTCTGTCTCCTGCAAACATCAGGATGTCCAGTGGGCTATTCCTCTTCCTACCTGCTGTAACTGCTCCAAGGACAGTGCCTCAGAGAGGGCCAGTTGTGTCTTGGGCCTTCCTTACCCTCCTCAGTTGGGTCTTCCTGACTCCAGACCCTCACTTGTGCCATGAACCAGAAAGCCAAAGTCCATTCTCTGTCCTCCCCATCTTAGCTGCAGCTAGTGTAAGGATCATTTTTAGTGTTTTGACTTAAAAATCTAGATAAGAGTTCGCCATGGAGAATTCCCAAATATGAAAAATACCCAAGTTGGCTGGGGATTTAAGGAGATTTTAATTAATATAAATTAAGGAATTAAGGGAGAGAGAGAGACAGAGGGAGAGAGACAGAGACAGAGACAGAGACAGAGAGACAGAGAAATAGAGAGACAGAGAGAATGAATTTAAACTGCTCTGGCTCAGGCTGAGCCAAGCAGTAGTTAAAAGCCTAGACCAAAGTGGCCTCCCTGAGCCTAAGGGAGAGGGAATCAGTCTTATCACTAACCACAAGACCATCTCCAAGCAAGCTCCAGTTCACTGAATCTCCTGAACTGAGTTCAGAATCTAACTCAATTCAACTCCGAACTCAATTTATTTTCTGACTTTCTACCCCTTCCTTTTAAAGAAATTTTCTCTTATGTCACCTCCCCTAAATTTTCACGTCACCAATCACAGTAGACACTTTTTTCCAGGACTGCCCATTCTTAGTTCTCATCTTCTTTGGTTCTCACCTTCTCTGGTTAGATTATATGTTCTGAGTACTTTACACCTCTTTGTTAAACTTGCCTTTTGTAAGTTATTTGAACTTTTCAGGTACTAATTTAACTTTTACAGGTATTTAACACCTCTTTGTATTAGATCTAAAAATAGACCTAGCTTAAGGTTCTAGCTCTACTATAAGGTATGAGTTGGGGACTTTCATTGTTCAATCAGGAGTTTACAATTTTATCTTCCCCTAAGGCACTGTCTAAGTAGGGTGGAGTAATTTCCAAGTTCACAATACATTCTTGATTCTTGTTAGACCAAGTATCTCCATTGTTACAATAAGGGAATGGCTAGACCAAATCTTCTAAGGTACAGTCTGAGTAGTTTTTAAGATTCACACTAGGCTCCCACATCGACTCCTCTCTTGGGTCCCTGGCCATGAGCAGGGGACGGGATGCAGAGGCCCTGGGTGCACCAAGGGCCTTGGCTTGGTGTCGAAGGCTGCCCAGAGTCCTCCGTTCACCAGGAGTATGAAGCGGCCCTTGCTTGAAGGGGTCTCTGCTCTTGCAGCTGGGCCAGAGAAGGGAGGATCCAGCCACCCCTTCTTCTCTCTTCCTCCAGCCTTTCAGGGGTTCTTGCTCAGGTCCCAGTGACCTTCCCTGGAGGACACAAAGGAATGAAGATGGACCAAGCTCCCATGTGGTGGGGTTGAAGGAGAGACCCTCACTCAGGCTCCTCTACGCAAAGAGAAAGCTTTCAGCTAAGGACATGGCACTTGACTCTTGCCCTGGAGAAAGAGAGTTTCAGAAAGAATGTGGGGAGCAGAGCTGACCCTCGGACCCTGGGCCACCGATCCCCATCCCACCACCATGCTATCAGTCACCCCTCCCCTGGTCACATCTTTCCCTAGGTCTTCAATCCACTGAGGCTCTCCTCTCTCCCCCTCCATCCCCGACATTTTCCCTCTGCTGGATGATAGTGGAAGGGAAGGGCACAGCAGTCCCAATCCTTCAAAGCCATGATGCCAAGACAAGGGAAGTGACTTGCCCAGGGTCACACAGCTGGTGGGTGTCTGAGGCTGGATTTGAACTCTGGTCTTCCTGATGCTGGGCCTCATATTCTCTCCATTGGGTCACATAACTACTCGGACCAAGGACTGTGTCCAGGACCACAGACTGTGGCCTGAGAGTGTAGAACATGGAATGCCAGCTCACCACGCAGCCCCTGGTTCTGTAACCCTGGGCCCCCAACTAGCCCCATTTGACCCTTAAAGAAACTAAGGATCCAGGACGGCTGCCAGGGTCTATCCATGAACAAGCTGCTTTTGGTGGGAGGAAGATGTCGATTCCCAGGGGAGCCTGCGGCTTTCCCCCCTTTAACAGAAGATGATCTGGGAGTCCCAGCGGCACCCTGAGGAAGCTGGCGAGGGCCTCAGGGCAGGGGAGCCGGTCCTTTTAGAGCCTCGGCTTCATGGTTTCAAACTGCAGAGCTCCAAGCGGGGCGCCATCCCAGGGCTTCCGAGGCTTTTTGGCCACCTTCTCAGGTCCCTCCCAGTCCGCGTTCTCCAGTTCCTGCCCAGAAGCGTCGCTCAGGGGACCAGCAGGCTCTCTGCTGTGCTCCTCGCCTTCCCTGCTGGGCGGCCAGGGCACCATGGAGAGCACCGAGGCGGAAAGGCAGGCCACGTGGCCCTGGACAAGTCCCTTCGCCTCATTTCCTCCTCTGTAAAGGGGGCGGGAGAAGGACGGGCCACCCGAAGGCCTCCCACAGCAAGGCGACAGCTGGCGCAGCTGAGAGAACCCACAGTGGGGCGTCGCACTTCCGGGTCTGAGCGAGGCGGCGCCAGCGTTCATTGCGCAGCCGCCAGGGGCCAAGTCCTGTGCGCGCTGCTTGGGGAGGAGCTCCCAGGTTGCTGCAGAAGACGATAAACCTACCGGATTCCGCAGAAGAGGGACGCGCAGCGACGTAGGAGCCGTTCCCCAGCACGCTCTGCCTGTGGCCCGGGGTCCCAACAGATGGATCGTCCCAGCCCACAGCCACCCAACGCCCACCTTCGTCTCTGCATTGTAGGAAAAGCTTGCTTCCCCTTCCCCACGTGGAAAAGACTGATCCAAGCGCTCTGAGGAGGGGACAGAGGATGGAAGAAGGACAGCCGGGTGGCTCAGTAGTGAATGAGTCGGGCCCAGAGGTGGCAGGTCCAGGCTTCCAACGTGATCTCAGACTCTTCCTGGCTGCGTGACCCTGGGCAAGTCCCTTAACCCCCATTGCCCAGCCTTTGAGACAGAAGGTGGAGAGTTTTAAAAGGGTCAATCCAATAGATACGTTCTTGGTCCCTTTCTGGTAAGCTGCATTCCACGAGCCTCCCTCCGTCCAGGGCAGAGATTCAGAGGACCAGAAGCTGTCCTCAGGGACATCCCGTCTCGCCCCTTGAAGCCCGGCTCCAGCATGCCTTTCTCCTCTCTCGGGTCACCCATGCCCCCGGCCTCTCTCATAAATGCCCTATTGGGTGCCTGCCGGGCACCGGGGCACCGGACGATTCCGACATGCTTACTGCAATCTAAGCCCTTCCAACGATTGACGTAGCTCATTTCTAGAGTGTTTGGAGGGCTCGCAATGAAGGGTCTCTGGATGAGTCCCAGCTAATTCCCTCGTCCAAAGAGCCACAGCCAGAAATTCCCGATCCCCAAGCCAGCCAGGAGAGCGGAGCTGCGGACCACCAAGCCAGCAATGTGGACAGATGGGAAGATCAGAGCCCACCCGCCTGGCCTTTGTCCGCCCCCCCACTCCCAGAGCAGAGGTGGGTGATGGATTAGGTGAGGGCCTGACGCCCAAGCCGCTGCCCTCTCCCTGGCACTAGGATATAAACAATTTACACTTCCTCCACTTCCCCCACCTCCTCACCTCGTTGGGAGCCGTCCACTCCCGGCTTTCTCACGCTCCCGTCCAAAAGGGACCCCTGGAAGCCCGCCCGCCCGCCCTCAAGGTCAGTCCGGAGGGATCCCGGACCCTCCTGGATGCGGTCCAACAAGATGCAGTTACCAGTCAGAGATGCTTCAGGAGGGAAGACATGTCAGGGGTCACTAAAAGAAAACACGCTGATATTAAGCACGTACCTACCTTCAGAAGGTCTAATAAGAGAGATGGACAAGAGTCCAGCCATGCCCTACCTGAGAGTGCTCTGAACTGGGAGTCAGTGAGGCCCAAGCTGGGTGACCTTAGACCAGTCATTTTGTCTCTCTCGGTCTCGATTTCCTCATCTTTAAAATAAGAGAATTGAGCTCAATGACTTTTGGTACCCCTTACAACTCTAAATATAGGATTCTAAATCTCTCCAGAATAGATGGAGGCACCTCAGTGACTCAGTGGATAGAAGGCTGAGCCTGGAGTCAGTGGGGAGTTCAAGTCCAGCCGCGATACATCCTGGCTGTGTGATGGTTGCCTTAATCCTCTGAAGTAGGAAATGGCAAACTACGGCAGTATCCTTGCCAAGAAAACCCCTTGGAAAGCATCGACGAGCCGTGAAGCACAGGGACACAAAGAGCGAGACACAATCGAACAGCAAAAACAGAATAAAACAGAAAAAACAGAGATGTGTCCATTCCTCGTCTCTACCTTGATGGGTCCTTCAAGGCCCAGTTTATGTGCCACCTACTCCAGAAAGCCTTCCCTGCTTTCTCTAGCTACTATAGCTCTCCCTCTACAGATGATCGGGTCATCCTTATCCATATCCTTTTTCAATTCTGTTTGGTTTTTCCCTTTAACAAACAGTTGTTTTCTCTCTCTTTCACTCTCCCCTTCATCCCATCGAAAGAGAGAATGATGAAGAAATCCTTGATAGCAAATAGATGCAGGAAAAGAAAGGAAAAATGAGCCATTTCCTTGATGGTCATTGCCAGAAGTGCACGGCCCATGATGCACCCTGTCCGAAGGTGGGTAGTGGGTCCGCATTGAGCAATCAGAGTTCCAAATCCATTCCGTGTTGTTTCGCTTTCCAGGTTTGTTATTGTTGCATAAAATGTCGTCCTGGTCCTGCTCTCTGCCCTCTGTATCAATTCTTACTTATCCATTTCCTTATTGGATCTCACACACACATACGGACACGCGACATACCCCGAATGCTGGATGGTTAGTGAGTGTGGGTAAGTCCCGACTCTGTGCCTGGCCAGCCGCAATCCCGTCAGTAAAGAGAAAGGCGTCCCCGTTACAATCTAAAAGGAAAGACCACAGCCAGAGGAGGCTGAAGTGGAGGGTGTGCTGGAGGACGGAGTCAAGACCAAGCAGAGCAGCAGAGGACAAAGGAAGAGCCGGCTAGGACTTGTGACTCATTTCTGAGGGGAGACTCTGGGAGGAGCTCTGTTTCTCTGGGGCTCCTCCTCCAGCCCTCCAGTCAGAGGAGAGGGTGCTAAGCCCCCAAGCTGAAGCAGATCTTCAGGAGGATGGATTTCCTGGTAAAGAGCTCATCCTGGGGGAAGCCGGTGTTCTTGGAGTCAAGACCAAGCAGAGCAGCTGGTGGACAAGGAAGAGAGGCTGGAGATTCTGCGCTCTGAAGAGAGTTTGGGAAAACTGACTTGGATTGGCTGGGTTGGGGGTGGATCGGAGCGGATGGGTGTAACTGGACCCATAATGACTAGATAAACTTGTACTCTGTTGGACCTTTGCTGACCAGGCTGGCCTGGCCTGGCCTAGAATACCCTGGATTAGACTGTATTCAAGAGGACTGGTCCGGATTGGGCTGGATTCCAATGCGTTCGATTACAGGAGAGAGTCCAGGCCACAGGAGTGCCACTGAAGACTGGCCTGGAAGCCCTCTCTACATGGAGACTCCTTGAAGAGTTCTTTGCTCTGCCCCAGCCCTCCAGGGAGGAGGGCGCACAGAAGTGTGAGGCAATGGGGACTGTGGCCGCATGGCCCCTTGGAGGCCTGCGGAGCCGGATGAGGAGGCCGGGAGGGGAATGCAGAGGCCGGACTTGTCATCTCAATCCCACCGCCAATGTGCAGCCAAGTTGAAAAGGAGCCCTGGAAGGATGGAGGCTGCCGAGATGGCCGTCAGCACCCTCCTGCCGTGGCAGATGTGGCCGCTCCTGGACTCGTGGGCCTCCGGGAGGCTGGAGAGGGGCAGGGGCCGCCACTCTGACCGCGGCTGACACGCAGCCCCCGCCGCAGCTCGGCCATCAACACGAGGGCGATGACGGACCGCCAGTGAAGGAAGATGTCAGGGGGCTGCTGAAATCCAGCCGCCAGCCCAGGTTAAGAGCCAAGCCCGGGAGCCTCCTCGAGGTCGGCCGTGCCCCCGCCAGGCATCCTCCGGTGCCCTGTCATCTCAGGCACGTCCAACTCTTCATGACCCCATTTGGGGTCTTCTTGGCAAAGATGCCCGAGTGGTTGGCCATTCCCTTCTCCAGCTCATTGGACAGAGGAGGAAACCAAGTCCATCGGAGATAAGTGACTTGCCCAGGGTCACACAGCTGGTGTCCGCTGCTCATTTGGCGTCCTGACTTGGGCCCGGTGCTCTGCCCACTGCACCGCTTGGGGATCAGTCACAGATGGAGTTAACGGAGATGCCCTCGAATTCCAAACCCTTGTTTTAGAGATGAGGGCCCAGAGGCAGGCAGAGGCCGGAGAGCCCAATCGGACCCTCTCTTTCCCTCCCCGCCCCTGGCAGGGGATCTCAGGGCAGCCCCCCCCCCCCCCCCCCCCGCCTCAGTTTTGCCCCCTGTAAAATGGAGATAAGAAAAACTGACCCCTGCTGTGGTCAGGGAAAGTGAGTCAGGAGTCCTGGGCTGGCCCGGCCCTTGCAGCTCCCCAGCTGGGGCACCCATGGGGGAGGGCTTCAGGGGGAGCAACAAGAGCCGCCCTTCCCGAGGCTGTCTACAGAGCAGCAAAGTCGGGGCAGAAGGTGCCGCCTCGTTTTACAAAGGGGGAAACTGAGGCCCGGAGCCACATTCCTCCCGGCCCAGGGACCCCCTCCCTCCGCAGAGCTGCCCCTGCGGGCCCGCCCAGGTGTCCCCAGACATCTTCAAGGAAGAGAGCTGGAGCCCCTGGAGAAGGAAACATTCCGCCGCCCGCGGCTTCCTCACTTCAAACAGAGCCCCCGGGGCAGCCCGTAACCCCGAGGGAGGCCCCGGAACTTACTGACAGCCAGGAACAAAGGGGGCTGCGGCGGGCGGGCGGGGCTCCCCCGGGGAGGAGGGGGCTCCGGCTGGTCCCGGGGCGGGGGCGGGGGCGGGGCCAATCTGGGGCCGAGGGGGAGGGAGGGAGAGAGCCATCGGCCACAGGCCAGGCGGGCGCCTCCACAGCCCGGGAAGCGGGCCTTTGATGGGGAGCCAGAGGCCGGGAGAGTGGGACGTCCAGGGCCGGCCTCCCTAGTGTCCCAGCCTCTGTGGGGCTGTGGCGACGGGCGGCCTGGCAGAGC
>NC_077227.1:754004484-754012551 GCF_027887165.1 Monodelphis domestica | reverse complement strand
CTTCAGAGCCTTGCTCGCTACATGACCTTGGACAAGTCACTTTACCTCTTTCCCTGGATGCACTAGAGAAGGCAATGGCAAACCGCTCCGCAGTCTTCGCCAAAACAAGCCCCTGAAAGTATCATCCACCAGCTGATGGCGAGTCAGACTTGAGGGGTTCTCCAGGACTCCAGCATGTCCCTCAGGCCTCCTTGCCTCCTCCTTCTGCCTGATCATTTGCGGATCCCGGCCCCCTCTCCATGCACTGCATCCCTGTGTCCAGGGCACTATCTCCCTCCCCTCTCGGTCCTGGCCCCTCGCCTCTCGCCTCCTGCCTCCCCTGCTCCGGAGTCTTCACTGGCTCCCTATGGACTCCAGGGTCACTGAAAGAGGGTTGGAGGCGGAACCGAGGATGCCGCTGGTGGAGAGAACTCCCAGGGGAGGAGAGGCTCCCCCTCACCTTGCAGCGCACGGCCTCAGAGGAGGTGAGGGGACTTGTCCAAGGCCATCCAGCCAGCGGCGCCCCAGGCAGGACCTGAAGCTTCTCGGGCCTCTTAGCTGGGGGCTGAAGGTGTGTGTGAGCCAGTGAGTGTGTGGAAGAGGGTTCGGCCGCCCTCTGGTCCGGACGGCGGGGGCTCCGGCCCAATGGGCCACCTCGGAGACGATGCCCCTCCCCCCTGCCTGGACCGTTCTGCCTCCTCCTTCCGGCTCCGAGGCTCAGCTCAAGGACTCCCTCCTCCAAGAAGGCCCCCTGGACTCCTCCGGCCTTTGCACTCTGCTGTCCCCATTCTTGAGTTCCCAGAAAACTTCCGCCTCCTCTTTGCTGTGTCAGTACCTTACCCTGGGCTGGCCCCTCCCCACCCCGGCTGGCCAGTGCAAAGAGCGGCCCCGGGGGGGGGGGGGTCCAGCTGGGGGCTCTGGCCGGCTCCTTGGGGGAGGGGAGGAGGAGTCCCCGAGCCTCTCTCCTTGCCGCCTCCCGGGCTCCGATCCTGCCTCGGCCCCCCTCACCGCTCTGCTGCTCTGTCTGCGCTCCAGCTCAGGGAGGCCGTCCACACGGGCCTGGGCTGGCCTTTCTGAGGCTGCTGGACACCGTCTGGGCCTGAGCATGCACGTCGCGCAGCCTCTGCGGCCCGGGCCTCAGTTTCCCCAGCTGTACACCGAGGACACGGACTCTGCCGTCCTTCTGGCTCTCCATCTCTGACCCGGCGATCCTGAAGCGAGTCTCAGAGGCTGCCAGCCTCAAAGGGAGGACTTGAACTCGGGCCCTCCGTCACTAGAATCTAAGTTCTTCCCAGGGTGCCGCAGGGCCTCCCCAGCCAGATGGAGGGCAAGGACGGGGGCCTCTTCCAGGGAGAGAAAGGAGGGCCCCGAGGGCGGGGCTGAGCCGCCTCCTGGCCTGGGCCCAGAGCGCCTTCCCAGAAGCCCTCGGCCGTTCGGGCCGCCGCGCTGGCCGCTGCTGCTGACCTACTTTCATGAAATCAGGTCGTCTGCGAGCAGCCGGGGGGGCCGGCGCCCCCCCCCCGCCCCATCCGGGGCTCCCTGATGCGGGCTGACCCCCCCCCCCCGCCAAAGAGCATCAGCGTCAGCGCGAGTGGCAGAGAAGCCGCCGGGCGGCCGGCCCGGAGACAAAGGGGGAGGCGGCTGTCCGGCGCGATTAGCCCTGATGGATGGCCGCTCGGATGGAGGGCAGAGCAGGGGGCCGGGCAGCCGGCAGCTGCAGGGTCCGCACTCGGGCGGACGAGCTCTCTGGGACGAGAGCCGGGACTCCCGACGGGCGGGCTCAGGCCCCTTCTCGGGCCCTCGGTGTCTTCTTCCATGAGACAGCCGCGTTAGAGGGAAGCAGAGGGAGAGGACGGACCCCCTGGAGGCAGAGTCTGGCTCCCACTCCTGGGCTTGCTCTGGGGCCAGCGCCGTCCCCTCTGCGCCTCGGTTTCCTCCTGGGGAAGAGGGAGCCCCTGAAGCCTCTGGGCTAGGAGCCCTTCCCTCCGGAGGCCGTCCTGGGTCAGAGGCCGCCTCTGCTGCACGTGACCCTGGGCCTCAGTTTCTCCATCTGCAAGCTGAGGGGATCAGACGTGGCCTTTCCAGGCCCTTCCCATGGGCTGTGGTTTCCTTTCCCTCCCCCGGTTCTCTCAGGACCTTGGAGAGCTCCGTCTGCCCTGCCTGGAGCCCCCATCACAGGCTTCTCCCTCCTCGATGGGGCTCAGAGACCTTCGTGGTCGCCAGATCTGTTCCGTTTGTGCAGCCGTCACCGAGGGCCGCTGGCTCCAAAGGCAGAGCAGGAACAGCCTCCAGCTGGGGAGGGTCCAGGACAGGGTCGATGCCGGGCCGCAGCCTTGAGAGCTGGTGCGGAAGGCATGCCGAGAAGCCTGGGAAGATCTCAAGTGACAGATGCGGAAGTGAGCCCAGCCAGAGAGGCCCTGAAGCCTCCCAGCAGGCCGCGGGGCAGGAGCCGCAGGAGGAGGCGGAGAAGAGCCCGTCCCAGCCGGGGGGGGGGGGGCAGGAGGAGGCGGAGAAGAGCCCGTCCCAGCCGGGGGGGCAGGAGGAGGCGGAGAAGAGCCCGTCCCAGCCGGGGGGGGGGGGGCAGGAGGAGGCGGAGAAGAGTCCATCCCAGCCGGGGGGGCAGGAGGAGGTGGAGAAGAGTCCATCCCAGCCCGGGGGGGGGGGGGCAGGAGCTCTGGGCCTCACACAGCGTGGGGGGGGGGGGGGAGGACTTTTCTCCACAACCTGCTCCTCGGACCAATGCCGCATATCCTGGAAAATGATTGTGGGGAAGTGAAGGAAGACCAGGCGGAGGCCCGGGACGACGGTGGAGGCCGCAGACAGCAGCTCGGTTTAAAGGGGCTCCCGTGATCCCCAGCACAGCCTTGCCCCTGCCCCAGGCTGTGGGAAAGGAAGAGGAGCAGCTTGAGCTCAGCTGCGCCGGGTCAGCCCTGGTCCTCAGGCTGCCTCTGACCTCAAGCTTTGTCCGCTGACGCTGCTGAGGCGTCCAGCCTTCTGTCTGCCAAAGGCTGCAGCCAAGACTCGGGTTCAAATCCAGCCTCGGATACTCACTCGCCGGGGGCCCCGTTTGCCTCGTTCTTCACGTCTGTAGAACCCGAAGAGCGGCGCTTCCCCCCCTGGGCGGCTCCATCTGGGGGAGGCCGGGCGGCTCGGCGGGGAGAGCCAAGGCCAGAGCCGGCGGTCCCGGGTTCAAATGCGGCCTCGGACGCCTCCTGGCTGGCGCCCGGCCCCCGCCCCTTCCGTCTTAGAAGGTGTCCAGAAAAGAGCCGTCCCGGCTTGTTAAGTGACTGACTGTTACATACTGCGGCATGGAGGGGTCACAGCGGGCAGCGGCGGAGCCAGGCGTCCCGGCCGTCCGGTGGGGCCCCTTCGGAGGAGGCTCCTCCCCGGCGGCCTCTTCTCCTGGGACAGAATCCTGGCTCTGAGGGCCGCAGAGCGAGGCCGGGGAGGCCGGAGGACGCGGTCAGGCCTCTGCCCAGGCCTCTGGGAAAGGGAGGCTGCCGCGGCCTCGGAGCCCTTTTCTGGGCCCTGCGCGGAGCTGCCTTAGGCCGGAGGCTCCGCCGCTCCCCACTCCGGGCACCCGCCACGGCGTCCGGGCCGACGGGGATGTGCAGGAGAGCCGCTGCCGAGACGAGCCTTCGAGGGGAGGCCGGAGGCCGGCGGGGGACGCCTCCTCCCCGAGATCGCCGCCCAAAGCCGGGCCTCGGGCGGGGCTCCCTGTGGGGGACGGCCGGACGGGCCCCCCCAGCCGGCCGCGCACAGAGCTCCTGGCCCGGAGGAGGAGAAAGAAGGCGCTTCGTCGCCGGCCGCTGGACAGCCCGATTAGGCCAGCCGAGAGGCCGAGAGCCGCGGAGGGAGGCCCCGAGCGCCGGCGGCCCGAAGCGGGCTCTTTGCTCCTCCGCCGGGCCGGGCGGCCCCTCCGCAGACTGCCGCACACGAAGGCCGTCTCAGAGCTCAGCCGGGTCGGACACGGCATGGGGGGGGCGAGGCCGAGGGAGTGCGGCCCTGAGTTCGGATCCTGCCTCTGCCAGACTGCCTCGGGCGAGTCCTCCCCCTCCCCGGCCCTCGGTTTCCCCAACTGTAAAATAAAGAGCCTGGAATGAACTCCACAGGCGGCCGGGTCCTGCGGGAGCACCCAAAGGGGCCGTGACTCCCAGGGTGGAACCTGAAGCCCATCCCCCCCCCCCCGCGGCCGGTGCAGGCTTCTCCTGAGCCGCTTGGCGGCCGGCGGCCTGCAGTGGGGGCGGCTGTCCTTGGACATGGGGCGGCCCACCGGCGGTCAGTCAGGAAGCGCAGGTCTTCCAGAGGCCTCGGCTGAGGGCGTCCGCCCGTCCCCCTGGGACCTCGCGCAGCTCCGGGGGGCGTCCGGCCCCTCCCGCAGGAAGGCTCTTGTCCGGCCCCCGGACGCAGTGAGGCCAGCCGAGGGCCCGGCAGCCGCCGGTCTCTGCAGCGCGGCTCAGGACGCAGTTGGGCCGGCAAAGAAGGGCTTGTTGGCCAGTCGATGAGGTCTGGCAAAGGGCGGCCGGCCTGGAGGAGGCCCCGGAGGCCCCAGGGAGGCTGCCCGAGGCCCGGCGCTCCCCGAGGCCTCTGGAAGGCTGGTCCGGGGCCCGGAAGCAGGGCCTCGAGGGGGCCGGCCGGGGCTCCCGTCCAGCCTGAGCCTTTCCCTTCCCAAATCCTTGTAAGCTGGCGGAGCTCTCTGGGGGCTGCCGGGGAGGCGGGAGAGGACGGGGATCGGCCTGGTTCTCAGCCGCTGAAAGGAGGGTCCGGCAGAGCAGAGCCGCGGCGGGCGCCCCTCAGTCAGCGACGCAGCCGGCAGGTCTCAAGCCCCCACTGCGCGCTCGAGGCTTGAGGCGCCTCCCTCCTGGGCCGGAGGTCAGAGAAGGAGGGAGGGAGGGAGGCCGGCCGGTCCGGGGACAGCCTCGGCCACGTCCCTGCCCCCTCTCTGCCACAGAGAGGTCGCCCGCGGGACGTCCCGGAAGCCCCCACACGGCCTCTGTGACCCCCAGCCTCCCGCCCTCTCCCACATGCTCAGCTCTGGGCTTGAGGAGCTTCTCCCACATCCCGCGCCACTCCTCGGGGCCAAGGATGGGCTCTCCAGCAGGAGGCATGTCCCCCCCGGCCCCACGCGTCGGATCCTCCCCTGAATTCTCCCCAACCTGCCCAGGGAGCCCAGCAAGGCGTGCTGAGCAGGAAAGCAGAGGCAGAGCCGCTTTCCTTGGCTCCTCCTCCCATCCTGCCCAAGGACATCCAGCTGGTGACCCACTGGAACCCCCAGATCCTTCTCAAGCCATGCATCCTACGTCCCCACTTTGGGGTGGTCTGAACCCATTGAGTAGGGGAGGAGAGACGACCAGAAAGTGTTTCTGCAGCAGAGAGGAGTCGACGGGCTGAAAGGGGCTCAGAAGGGCTGAAAAGGGCTCAGAAGGGCTGAAAAGAGCTCAGAAGGGCTGAAAGGGGCTCAGAAGGGCTGAAAAGAGCTCAGAAGGGCTGAAAGGGGCTCAGAAGGGCTGAAAAGGGCTCAGAAGGGCTGAAAAGGGCTCAGAAGGGCTGAAAAGAGCTCAGAAGGGCTGAAAGGGGCTCAGAAGGGCTGAAAAGGGCTCAGAAGGGCTGAAAGGGGCTCAGAAGGGCTGAAAAGGGCTCAGAAGGGCTGAAAAGGGCTCAGAAGGGCTGAAAAGGGCTCAGAAGGGCTGAAAGGGACTGAAAAGGGCTAAAAGGGCTCAGAAGGGCTGAAAGGGGCTCAGAAGGGCTGAAAAGGGCTCAGAAGGGCTGAAAAGGGCTCAGAAGGGCTGAAAAAGGCTCAGAAGGGCTGAAAGGGACTGAAAAGGGCTAAAAGGGCTCAGAAGGGCTGAAAGGGGCTCAGAAGGACTGAAAAGGGCTCAGAAGGGCTGAAAAGGACTCAGAAGGGCCATGTCCACACTCCTGGCAGTGCCCCCAGGTCAGCCCTCCGAGGTTTGCCGCTCCACATTCACATCGCTGGATCCTCCCGACCGCCCACAGAGGCAGACTGTGCCGAGCCTCATCTCACAGAGAAGGAAATGGAGGCTGAGTGACTCGACCAAGGTCACACCGCCAGGACCATCTGAGACAGGTCCCTCCAGGACACTTCCCGAGGCACTGCGGTACCTGCTTGTCACAGTGGGGCCTATAGGATGGTGGCCTCCCCACGCTGCCGCAGGCACAGAGTGGACAAGTCTCCCTAAGGACTAGGGGGAGGGAATTTAAAAACAAATCAGGTCATCTGCCAGAACCCCCAAATCCCAACCCTCCAGCCAAGGGGACTCTGACGAGCAGGGGCCACCCTGGCCCACCCAGGGGCCCTTCTGGACTCTGCCAAACTGGCCAGAGCTTCCTTTGTGTAAAGATGATTTTAGCTTTGTGACTTAAAATCTAAATTAATTGGTCACCAGGAAAAAATCCCAAATAATAAAATACCCAAGTCAGCTGGAAATTATGGTGATTTTAACTAATAGAGAGAGAAGGAATTAAGGAGAAGAGAGAGAGAGAGAGAGAGAGAGAGAGAGAGAGAGAGAGAGAGAGAGAGAGAGAGAGAGAGAGAGAGAGAGAGAGAGAGAGAGAGAGAGAGAGAGAGAGAGAGAGAGAGAGAGGAAAAGAGTTCATTTAAACTGCTCTGGCTCAGGCTGAGCCAGCCAGGAGTTAAAGGCCTTGGCCAAAGGGGCCTCCCTGAGCCCAAGGGAAAAGGAAGTCAGTCTTATCACTCACCACAAGACCATCTCAAGGAAGCTGTCTGAGGGAGCTCCTCCAGGCTGAGTTCCACACCTGAACTGAACTCCCAGGCTGCTCATATAGACCTCTTTTTAAAGATCTTTTCTCTTGTGTCCTCTCCCCTAAATTTTCACATCTACCAATTACAGCAGATGCTTTTCTCCAGGACCGTCCATTCTTTAGTTCTCACATTCTTTGGTTAGATTTTCAGTTACTTCACACTTCTTTGTTAAGTTCACCTTTTGTGAGTTACTTGACCTTTTTGTGATTAATTTAAGCTTTACAGGTACTTAACACCCTTTTGTATTAGATCTAAAAATAGACCTAGCTTAAGGCTCTAGCTTCACTATAAGGTATGAGCTAAGTACCTTCATTGTTTAATCAGGAGTTTACAACTTTATCTTCCCCTAAAGTATGTCTAAGTAGGGTGGAGTAATTTTAAAGTTCACATTTGCCCTGGCGGACAGGAGGAGGGGAGGGAAGGAAGGAGAGAGGAGAGGAACTTCTTAAGCTCTGAGGAAAGCCTTCTGGAGCCTGAGGGACCCATCCAAGGCTGCAGGGATCAGGACTTGAACCCAGGGCCTTAGAGTCCAGATTCGGAGCTCTTGAGTCAAACTAACCTGAGTTGTTAAACTGGCTCATCAGCGCACTCTAATGAACTGGCCAGATTTCAGCAAAGCTGCACACCGTCTCTGGGGTTCATCCAGCAGGAAAGACGGCTTCATGGGCCCTTGTCAATGGGGTATCCCATGGATTAGGAGAGGTCAGAGTTCTCCATGCCTGACTAACTGCTTATGCAGGGATCGCAATCCTGGGGATAGAACCCTGGGTTGAGCTGGGTGAGAGGCAGGAAGGGGAAGTCCTCTTTGGGCTCACATTTGGGATTAAAGGTTGGGGTGCCTGGCCAGGTGTGGAGGTTTGCCTGAAGAAGAGTCCGAGGCCTTAGTGGGGAGCAAGTTTGGGGGAGCCACTCTCAGATATGCGGGAAAGTCACCGCAGGCGAATCAAGCCATCCCCGAGGATTGGGGGGCTTCCAAGGCGGGCCAGATGGGAATCCAAGAGGGATGGAAGAGGTTGGGCCAAGCAGGGCCCTGGGAAGGAGTGAGGAGGTTAGCCGGCTTTCTCCAGGCTGACTGAGGCTTGAGGATGGTCCTCGGGAGGTGGTGAGCTCCCCAGCTCAAGCCAGACCAAGCACAGCCAAGGCAGGCACTCAGTAGAGGGAGGTGAGCCAGATGGGCCCAACTCTGGCCTCCAGAACAGTAAGGAGAGGGAGGAGGACAAGTTACTCCACTTCTGGGTGCTTCACCCCCTAGAGAGGGAATGGCAAACCCCTCCTGTGTCTTTGCCAGGAAACCCATAAAGAGG
>NC_077227.1:753801984-753999484 GCF_027887165.1 Monodelphis domestica | reverse complement strand
GGACAACAGAGAGGTCCAAGGTGGCTGCGCCTGAGGGGGAGGGCTTGGGTCTGAGCAGAGGGGCTGGAAAGGGAGACGGCGTGGTCACTGAGGGAAGGCAAGGACAGTCCCGCGCCACAGGGACATTCATAAACTAGCACAAGGTCCAGAGAAGGGGGTCCCATGCAGGAGGAGAATATGTGGGAGCGTGACAATCTGCCCCAGTGGAGGGTGCATCCCCCCTGCCTGATTGAAGACTATCTCCTCTCCCACCTCCGTGCCTTTGCAATGGCTGAGCCCAGCCCCTGGAGTGCTCTCCCTCTTCAAAGCTTCCTTGGAGGACAGCCTCAAGAACCATGCATGCTGCCTCTGTCCTGAAGGCCTTTTCTGCCCTCCCCACATCTCCCCCCCAAGCCTCTCCTCAGACCTCTCTGGGCCGATTTCCCATTGACCCCTCCATGTGCTGGCTTCTTGGTGCTCAGCTCCCCAGGCTCGGCACACAGTAGGCCACTGATGAATGCTTTCTCACTGATTGCTCCCTTGGTCAGTAGCCTGAGGTCCTGTAACTAAGACAGAGTGGAGGCTTATTTGAACCCAGGTCCTCTGAATCCAAGCTCAGCACCCTTCCCTATATATGTCACTTAGTCAATCAACCATCAAACATTTATTAAGCACCTACTGTGTACCTGGAGCTATGGTAGGTGCTGAGAATGCAGAGACAAAAGCAAACAGGTCCCTCCCTGTGAGGACCTTCCACTGGAGAGAGGGAGAAGAGGAGGCCGAGATGACTTTGCATTAGAGGAAGTTGATGCCCAGGGAAGAAAAGCGATTGCCCTACCCCCAGGATCCTGAGGCAAAGTCAGGACTCGAATACAGCTCTCCTGCCTCCCAGGTCAGTGCTGTTTCCCAAACACTCCATGAACTCCCCTCTTTGGGTCAGGCCCCGTGTCCGAAGCCCACCATGGAGCGGGGCGCCGAGGAGGAAGCCGGGGCTGGAGCCGTCGGGTGCCCTCGCCCGGCTGGCGGGTCAGGGCTCGACCTCTGCATTTGTTTTCCGTGCAGACAGTTTCCATTTTCCCTCAGGATGTCCCATCCGTGGGGCTCCTTTCTTCGGGGCCTGCTCGCCGAGCTCCCCGCGGGCCGGGGGCCCTTTGAAACGTGCCCGCTGCGGCAGCCCGGGCGGGTGCAGCTGAATGCCACCTCCAGCTAATTGTGCGTCTCCACAGAAACTCGCCTCTAATTCCTGGTTGCTAGCTCACATTCTTCGGGCCTGGCTCCCTGCCCAACACTCCCCCCTGCCTCACAAAGGAAAGAATGTCCTTTTGCTGCTCCTCCTCCTCCTCCCGGCCAAGGCCTCTTTCTCTTCTTCTTCTCCTTCTTCAGATTTCAAAGCCCCTCCTTGAATGGCTATTCAGGCCGTGCAGAATGAGGCCTCTCCAGAGCCCTGGGCTCCCGTCAAAGCCGGCCGCTTCTAAAGGCCGCCCAGGGCCGGCCTACCCACGGCGGGCCGAGCGGCCGGCCGGGCGGGCGGGCGGGCGGGCGGGCGGACATGGCACCGTGACCCGGCCATCTGTATGCAAATCTCCCCGGGCTGAGTAAACTGGCCGGCCCGCTGGCTGGGTGCTTAGCCATTACCCGCACACATTGGGCTCTTTGTGCAGCCCCTTTATGCCTTGGTCGGGGAGAAGGCTCGTTGCCACCTGCACCCCGGAGGTGCCAGATGGCAGATCTTGGCCGCAAGAAGGCCCGTTGTCTGAATGGGACCCAGCTCGTGCATACAAGGGCATTTCTGGCTACGAGTGGGGGGAGGATGCGTAATCAATTACTGTGCACCCATCCCTCCATCCATCTGTCTGACCATCTCTCCGTCCATCCATCCATCCATCCATCCATTTGTCTATCTGTCCATCCCTTCATCCACCCATTTGTCCATCCATCCATCCATCCATCCACCTATTTGTCTGTCTACTTATCCATTTGTCTGTCCATCCATCCCTCTATCCACCCACCCATTTGTCTGTCCATCCACCCATCCATCCATTTGTCTATCTGTCCAACCCTCCATCCACCCATCCATTTTTCTGTCCATCCATCTACCTATCCATTTGTCTGTCCATCCATCCATTCACCTATCCATTTGTCTGTCTGTCCATCCATCCATTCACCCATCCATTTGTCTGTCTGTCCATCCATCCATCCACCCATTTCTGTCCGTCTATCCATCTGTCCATTCATCCACTCATCCATTTGTCTGTCCATCTGTCCATCCATCCACCTATTCATTTGTCTGCTCATCCATCCATCCATCCATCTACCTACCCATTTGTCTGTCCATCCATCCACCCATTTATTTGTGTTTGTCCATCCATCCACCTATCCATTTGTCTGTCCATCCCTCCATTCACCTATCCATTTATCTGTCTGTCCATCTATCCACCCTTCCATTTGTCCATCCATCCACCCATTTGTCCATCCATTTGTCTGTCCATTCATCCATCCATCCATCCATCCATCCATCCATCCATCTGTCTGTCCATCTGTCCATCCATCCACCTATCCATTTGTCTGTCCATCCCTCCATTCACCTATCCATTTATCTGTCTGTCCATCTATCCACCCTTCCATTTGTCCATCCATCCACCCATTTGTCCATCCATTTGTCTGTCCATTCATCCATCCATCCATCCATCCATCCATCCATCCATCTGTCTGTCCATCTGTCCATCCATCCACCTATCCATTTGTCTGCTCATCCATCCATCCCTCTATTGATCTGTCCATCCATTGGACAAAGATTAATTGAGGACCTACTGGGTGAAGGACGCTGGAAATGACTGGGACAAAAGGAGGAAATCTGGTGGGTGTTGGATACCCACATGGAAAGCAGAGGTTTGGGGCAGTGGGAGGGCAAAGGGAAGTGCATTAAAACCTTCTACACACACACACACACACACACACACACACACACACACACACACACACACACACACACACGGAAAGATCTTGCTCCAGCTCTAAGAGAAAACAAGGCTTTTGAGTGCCCGAGTCAGTCCCAGCATCCTAGGTCTGTGGTCCAAAGCGTTCTGGAGGCCATCTGGTCCCACCCCACCAAAAGGGGCTAGAAGAGAGGAAATGATCTGCCCAAGGGTTTGGTGACTGTTTGTGGATTGACTGACTGACACAGGTGGCAGGAGAGGACGGGTCTTTTGACTCCAAACCCAGAGCTCTTTCCACCTTCTTTCCATGGAGGGCAAGGACTCATCCAAGGTGCCACAGTGCAAACTCAGTTCTGGAGAGGCGACTTGTCCAGGGCGGAGTCAGAATGAGCCTAACAGTAGCAGACATAACAATTCATCCCCCTCTGGTGCTTTCAGCTCTGCAAAGCCTTCCTTGGGAGCTTGGTAGGGGAGGATCCGCCCCCCCCACTCCACGGCCATTTATCAGATGAGAAAAGGGAGGCTTTGAGAGGGGAAGAGACTTGCCCAGGGTCACAAACCAGCGAGGATTAGACCCAGGACGGAAAGCCAGGCCCCTCATGAGGACCCATCCATGGTGCTTCCCAGGCTTCAGGAATCAATGGAGCCCGTCCTGGAGTCTTCCCACGTGCCGGGCGCCATCTTGGTCCCCAGGAGCTCCCACCGGCCCAGTAGAGGGGAGGACCAGGGAAGGTCTCCTGAAGAAGCTGGGATCTGAGCTGCACCCAAAGGCCTCCAGAAGAGCCGGGAAGCCCAGGGGAGGATGAGAGCCTGCCAGGCTGGGGGGAGTCCGGGGCTGGGCGAGTGAATACATTTGAGGATCAAAGGTGGGCGGGGCCGAGGAGAGTCCAACATCCGCCTGCAGAAGGGGGCACGACGGACCCTCTCCGGAAACCCCAGAGAGCTGGGAGCAGAGGCCAGACTCGAACCCGGAGCATCTGGATTGCCAGCTTGGAGCAGCTCTAGATCGGAGTCTGCCCCCTCCCTACCCGCCATCCAAACCACCATCTTGGATGTTGGAGAGAAGGGTTTCCAAGGCTCCGTCCATGGCTGCCCAGGCCTGCGGCCGAGCCTTCTGGGACAGCCTAGGATGATCCTGGGGATGGGTGGGAAAGGGAGGGGGCCACAGGCTCCTTCCTCCTGGGACGGGAGAGGCGGGAGAGGTTCGGACGGGCGTGGAAGAGCGGAGGCCTGGAAGGACGGTCTGCAGAGTCTGGATTTCCTCTGAGAAGGCCGGCTCTGCTTCCTTGGCTGAGTCTTCGTCCCTGGGGCCTCGGTTTCTCCTCCTTTAAAATGGGACCCAACCATTCTGGCACCACTTATGTCTGCGGGGACACGGGGAGGTGCCCAAGACAACAGGGACCAAGCGCGGCTCGTCACCAGAACCACCGGGGGAGGCGCAGGGAGATCCCCACTTTTCTGACAAGGATTGGAGGGTCAGAGTGGACCCCAAGCTCCTCATGCATCCCTGGTGGGACAAGGCCACCACCGAAGCTCACTGCATCCAGAGCCCCGTGGAGGGAGGAGGAGATTCCGGGAGCCCCGTGGAGTCTCCTGGGGGAAGGACGGAGAAGCTTCCTGGAGGCCTGTGGGAGGCTCAGGTCAGCCAGCACGGCGGCCCGGCCCGCGGAGTCGCCCTCCTGGTCCAGGACGCTTCCCGGCTCAGGCTCAGACCTGACCCGCGAGCTGCCCGGCCTGTGCCCGCTGGCAGGACCTCTCGGCCTCCTCGTGTCCAAGGCTGCACACTGCAGTTGCTGGCCCAGGGGAAAGTGGAGGCCAAGAAGAGCCGCCCCCACCAGCGGCAGGACTCCCCCGGAGGAGCGGAAGGAGGCGGCTCCTCGTCGGCGTCCCCCGGTTAGGGCTCCGGGTGTCCCCCGGGTCCCGCGGCAGAGGGGGGACTCCTTGGGGGGGCTCAGCCCCGGGACTCTCCCCGCCCAGCCCGCTCTCCCGGACTCCACCCGGTACCCGGATCCGGCAGGACGGCCTCGAACACAGAACCAGCCACCTGATCGCCTCACCTGTAAAATGGGCAGAATAATGGACTGTCCTGCCTAGGTCAGAGCTTTGCTCTCATAGCCCTGCAAGGGGTTGATTTAGTATTTGTCTGGGCAGTGACCGCTGGCAGGATGGGCTGCGGCCATCTCTGTCCACTACAGCAGGGAGGGGGTTGGCTTGAAGCCAAGAAGGAGCCCAAAAGCGTGTCCTGGGAGGGAAGCAGAATCTGTGCTCGGACCCGGCTTGCCTCACCCCCATTTCCCCCTTTCAGATCCTCTCCAGGACAGTCACTAGCCCATTCCTAGTCTTCTCCCACCGCCAAGCCTTTGCTTAGACAATTCCCCCTGAGTGAAAGGTGGCCCTTCTCACCCCTCATTCCCTTTAGTCAGCTGACAAGCCCCCCTCAAGAACTGACTCTGCCCAGCCCTGGGATAAGCGCAGGGATGCAGAGGGGCAGAGAGGAGGCAGGCAGGCAGGCAGACAGACAGACAGACACACACAGACAGACAGACAGACAGACAGAGGCATTTAGACATAGACAGACAGACAGAGGCACAGACAGACACAGACAGACACAGACAGACACAGACAGACAGACAGACAGAGGCATTTAGACAGAGAGAGACAGACAGACAGAGACAGACAGAGGCACAGAGACAGACAGAGACAGACAGACAGACAGACAGACAGAGGCACAGACATAGACAGACAGACAGACAGAGATAGAGGCACAGACATAGACAGACAGAGACAGACAGACAGAGGCACAGACAGACAGACAGAGGCACAGACAGACACAGACAGACACAGACAGACAGACAGAGACAGACAGACAGACAGACAGAGGCACAGAGACAGACAGACAGACAGACAGAGACAGACAGAGAGACAGACAGACAGAGGCATTTAGACAGACAGAGGCAGACAGACAGACAGACAGACAGAGGCATTTAGACAGAGAGAGACAGACAGAGACAGACAGAGGCACAGAGACAGACAGACAGACAGAGGCACAGACATAGACAGACATAGACAGACAGAGACAGACAGACAGAGGCACAGACAGACACAGACAGACACAGACAGACACAGACAGACAGACAGACAGAGGCATTTAGACAGAGAGAGACAGACAGACAGAGACAGACAGAGGCACAGAGACAGACAGAGACAGACAGACAGACAGACAGACAGAGGCACAGACATAGACAGACAGACAGACAGAGATAGAGGCACAGACATAGACAGACAGAGACAGACAGACAGAGGCACAGACAGACAGACAGAGGCACAGACAGACACAGACAGACACAGACAGACAGACAGAGACAGACAGACAGACAGACAGAGGCACAGAGACAGACAGACAGACAGACAGAGACAGACAGAGAGACAGACAGACAGAGGCATTTAGACATAGACAGACAGAGGCAGACAGACAGACAGACAGACAGAGGCATTTAGACAGAGAGAGACAGACAGAGACAGACAGAGGCACAGAGACAGACAGACAGACAGAGGCACAGACATAGACAGACAGAGACAGACAGAGACAGACAGACAGAGGCACAGACAGACACAGACAGACACAGACAGACAGACAGAGACAGACAGACAGACAGAGGCACAGAGACAGACAGAGACAGACAGACAGACAGACAGAGACAGACAGAGAGACAGACAGAGAGACAGACAGACAGAAACATAGACAGACAGACAGACAGGCAGACAGAGAGACAGACAGACCGAGACAGAGAGACAGACAGATAGAGACAGACACACAGACACAGAGACAGACAGACAGAGGCACAGACAGAGAGACAGAGACAGAGACAGACAGAGCATGGACCCAATGGGGAGAGTCCCCAGAGCTGTGGGCTCCCGGGGGACAGCCTGTACCCCAACACTTGCCTTGATTCCCAGGCCCGGCACCCCCAGGGATCCTGAGCCACAGCCCTTTGCTGTGCCCCTCATGGGAACTCCCCAGGGAAAGACGAGCACCCTGCGCTGGGGGATGGCCTGGATGCGGGCTGGCGGGGTGCTGCCCACAAGGGCCTCCTCCACACCAGGGAAGGCTCTCTGGGGCCCCAGAGGTCCGAGTGCCCAGCTGGGGTGCTGGGCTGCCCCAGGGTGGCTGGTGCCTGGTTCTCCATCTTGGGGGCTCCTTCTTCTAGGGGCACCCAGGGGTGGAAGCCTGGGCTGTGGGGGGGTTTGGGGGGCTTTGCAGAAGAGGGGGCCCCTCCTTGCTAAGGCTCCTAGGAAGGGCCTCCTCAGCCTCAGTGTTCCCATCTGTAAGATGGGGTCAGGCTGGCCCCTGCCTCCTGGGGGTCGGGGGAGGAGCCCCATTTGGGGTTTTGGCTCGGGCTCTTCGGGGTCCCCCGAGAGCGTCTGCAGGTGGCCCCACCCCCACAATTCCAGAGTCTGAAGGCTCCTCCCGCTTCTCCCTGGGATCTCTGCGGCAGAGGATTCCTGGGGAGGCCACAGCTGGGCTGGGGAACCTCCCAACAGCCCATTTCACAGATGAGGAATCAGTGCCCGAGAAGCGTCTCAGGACGCCTCCAGCATCACGCAGCCAGGAGGGACAGCAGCGCCCACCCCGTGCCGGGCTGGGCCTGGGCTCTTACTTCCCCATTTTACAGCTGGAGAAACTGAGGCAAATGGCGGTGAAGTGACTCGTCCAGATCACACAGCAGAGAGTCGGACACTGAGTGTGAGCCGGCCTCGCCCCGGGGCCAGCCTGCCAGGAGGAGCCCAGAGAACTGGGAAGGGCTCGAAACCCGGCGGCTGGGCGCTGTTTGCACCTGAAGTTTCCCAAGATCGGCGGGAGAGTCGGGACAGCGAGGGGCTGCCAACGCCCCTCACTTGGTCCCTCCGTTCATGCCTTCCTGCGTTCATTCACTCGCTCCACAAATAGGGTCAAGAGCCGACTTTGCACCCAGCACCGGGATGGGCACTCAACAGGCAAAAGCAGAATCTTCGCTGCGGAGGAATCAGGCGGACGGAGATGCCGCCCTGGTAACTGCTGAGGAGGCGGGTTAATCCCTCTGCGCACCGCCAGGGGTTCGGGAGGAAGTCGAGGCTGGAAGGACCCCAAGGATTCTGGGAGGCAGCAGCGGCGACGAGGGGAATGCCGGGCTTCCAGAACAGGCTGTGCAAAGGCGCCCCGGCTGGAGATGGAGGGCGGAGCCCAGGGAGCGGCAGGAGGCCAGGCTGATTAGAATACAAAGCCCAAGGAGGTGAGGGATGTGAATGGGGGCTGCCGGCCTGGCCCAGCCCTGCCCTGCCCTGCAAGGGACTCCGGGGTCTCCTAGCCTGGCCCTGGGCTTTGGTTGGCCTGACTCAGCCACTGGGAGCCCCATGCCCATCCCCCCACCCAGGCACCTTGGGGCCCACCAGCTGGGGGGGGCACCAGTGAGGGGGGGCAGACACACAAGCGCCCCTCCTCTCCCTCCACCCCGACCTAGGGAGCCCCTGAGGAATCTCAGCGGCCAGAGGTTTAAAGATTGCACCCGGGTCATGAGCGCTGCCACCCCCAGGTCTCCAGAGCCTCCACACTGGCCTCCTCCAGGATGCTAGAAGACTCTGGCTCAGGGCTACTGGCCTCCCAGGATGCATTGCCTGTCTTCCTTCCTTCCTTCCTTCCTTCCTTCCTTCCTTCCTTCCTTCCTTCCTTCCTTCCTTCCTTCCTTCCTTCCTTCCTTCCCTCCCTCCCTCCCTCTCTCCCTTCCTCCCTCCCTTTCTCCCTCCTTCCTCTTTCCCTCCCTCCCTCCTTCCTCTTCCCCTCCCTCCCTCCTTCCTCTTTCCCTTCCTCCCTCCCTCTCTCCTCCCTCCCTCCTTCCTTCCTCTTTCCCTCCCTCCCTCCTCCCTCCCTCCCTCCCTCCCTCCTTCCTCTTTCCCTCCCTCCCTCCTTCCTCTTTCCCTTCCTCCCTCCCTCTCTCCTCCCTCCCTCCTTCCTTCCTCTTTCCCTCCCTCCCTCCCACCCTCTCTCCTCCCTCCCCCCCCTTCAGCAGAGCTCATTAAAGCGTCGCTGCCCATCGGTTTTAGGCCCGGCCCAGGAGCCAAGTGCTGCCGCCCAGCCTGGGTGACCTGGACCCCCGCCAGCCTCACTCTGGCGCACGCGCTGTGCCGGCCATTCGGGATGGCCCACATTTCATGGGGGGGGGGGGGGGTGGAAACAGCTGCCGCCCTCCCGGCAGCGCCTCCAGCCCGCGGCGGGGGCGGGGCGCCGAGGCTGCCCGCCGGGAGCTTCCCTTTCCTGGGCGGGAGACCCGGGCCGCCCGCCCGGGATCTGACCTCCGGCCGGGTGCGCACACAGTGCGGCCGCTCGGCGGTGGGCTGGGCGGAGGGGGCAGCGGCCGGACCCCCTCCCCGCGCTGGCTGGCCAGTGGACGCGAGCCGGCCCGGCTCTTCCTGGAGCTCGTGCCGGCGCCAGCAGGCTTTGCCCCCCCCCCCCCTGCCCAGCCCAGTCGCTTCCAGGCTGCGCCCATTCTCCCTCGGATCAACGAGGCGAGGCGGGGCGAGCCGACGTCTCTGGGGTGCTCGTAAAGGGCTGGGGCCGCAGCATGGACTCTAGCCGGGAGCTAGTCCCGCCCTGCCCCCCGCCCCCCCCCCCCACGGGCATTCGGGAGAGCGCTGGAAGGGGGCTCCCGGCGGTGGCGGGAGAAGACGCCCGCTAGACACACGTGATGTCCCCGCGGGGGCGGGGGGGGGGGCGCTGAAAGGAGCCAGAAGTTTTAAGAAGGGGAAGCGAGGAGGGAAGTCCTCTCCACACCGGGACAGCGAGGAGGCAGGAGATGGAAGGAGCCCATTGGAACCTCAGCCAGCGGCAGCCCACAGCAATGGAGACACGTCAGTGGAGTTTGAGGAAGAAAGCGCTAAGGAAAGGCCGTCCAGAGGAGCTCCTTTAGCTTCTCTGTCCCTCCCTCTCCCACAAGGAATGATGGCCCGGTACATAGCCAGGGTCTCCTTCAAGGACTGCCAACCCCACCCCCTGCCACACCTGCTCTCAGGATAGAACCTTCCGGCTGTCCCTCGCCCTCCCCCAGCCCTGGGCTCTTCCTGCCAGGAGCCTTCTGGGGGCGAGGCTGGGGCTCTGGGACCCAAAGAGAGCCCCCCAGGGATGAGGGAAGGCTTGCTCAGGCTCTGGCACCCAGCACCGGTAGAGAGGGCCCCCTGCTTCCCCGGGGCCCACTCCTGGGAAACCAAGGCAGCCCGTGCCCTCTGGGAGAGTGGGGAGGCAGAGCCCCAGAAGAGACCTAGAACTGGGGATAAGGCATGCCAGAGCTCCCGAGCTCCAAGGATCCCTGAAGCCTAGAACTTGCCACGCTGGAGGCAGCGCGGGCTTGAGAACGACAATGTCGGCTCTGGGAAAGACTATGAAGCCCGGAATGGGGGGGGGGGGGGGGCGTGCCTGGCCCATCCAAGACGGCGGGAGCCCCAGGGAGATGCTGGGGCCGGGGCTCTGGGTTCCCCCAGACACGGAGTGCTTGCCGCCAAAGGCCCGGGAGCAGATTGGTTGGCACCCCCAGAAGCGGCGCTACCCGATTCAGCTGTGGCTGGCCCTGGGCTGCATGCGCTGCCTTAAGAGGGATGTGAGGGCAAAGCCTCCCCCGTCCTCTCCTCGGCTCCCCTTGGACCACGAGGCCCAGGAGTCCAGTCTTTGGCCCTTTCCTTTGTTGGCCTCCAGTCGAAGTGCAGGGAACAGGCTCTGCCGGGGGGCCTGGACCCAGAATTCCAGGCTGGGGATGCTGGCATTCCGTGCCACAGGCCCCGAGGAGCTCAGGTTCTGGGGGCCCACTTTGGACCGGCTCCCCGGCCCAACTTACGGAGACCAACCAACAGGCCATCGGAACATGGGAACTGGGAGAAGCCTCAAGCCTAAGAACCCAGGCAGCCCTGGGCTAGGGGAATGTTGGCATGTTTATTCTTGCTGTTAGCCCATAGGACGCAGAAGGCCAGAACAGCAGAGCTTATGAGCTGCCACAGAACACAGAACATGGCTATCGGAACCAAGAGGAGCCTAGAACATCCGAGCTGGGCAAGGCCTTAGAATGGAGGAGAGCGTCTGATCGGCGAGTGACTCTAGAACACCAGTTCAAAAGTCTAGGCTGCTGGGGGGAGCCATAGGACTGGAGAGGCCTTAGAACAGAAGAGCTCTGGTTGATGAGTGACCCTCGAACACCAATACAGAGACCTGAGAGCATGGAACGTAGAGTGTCGGAACTGGGGCAAATAAGGGAAAATTCTGGAAACAAAACAGTTAGAACAAGGGGGAACCTTAGGGAGGAAACACATCCATGTAGAAGCTTGGATGAAATACAGACAAAGATACCCAACCTAAGACCCTCCAACAATGGGGAGAGTCACATACTAGTGCTGCAGTCCGGTGGAACAGTCTGGGAAGGCTTCCTGGAAGAGAAATAATAAAACAAAGTTGCAAGAATGTAAAAACGGGGGGAAATATGAAATATCTCCTAGGAAAAACAACTGACCTGGAAAACAGATTGGGCAGAGAAAATTGAAGAATCACCGAATCCTTGAAAGCTCTGACCCCCCCCCCCCAAATAAAACCTTGGCAGCCTATTTCAAGAAATCATCCAAGTGCTCAGATATCTTAGGACCAGAAGGCAAAGGAGGAATTGAAAAGACCATCTCCTAAAAGAAACCCCAAAGTGAAAACTCCTGGGAATATCATAGACAACTTTGTGAGCTCCAAGATCAAAGGGGGGAAATGCAAGGAGCCAGAAAGAAAGAGTTCAAAGGCTGAGGATCCATAATCAAAATCACACGAGATTTGGCATTTAAAGAAGCAGAGAGATGACCGCTAGGTGATTCAGTGGATTGGAAGACAGGAGGTCCTAGGTTCAAATTTGACCTCATACAATGCCCAACTGTGTGGCCCTGGACAAGTCACTTACCCCCATCCATTGCTGTCATCCCTTTGCCCAGGGTCCCCCAGAATCCATTTCTCCATCCCGTATGTGCCCTGAGTGCCAGTCCTGCATCACCAAACGTCCCGCTGGACCTCTTCCAGGCATCTCAAGCTCCACATTCCCACCCTGGAATTCATTCTCTCCCCTGCTACACCTGCCCCTCCTCCCCAGCTCCCTGCTCCTGCTGAATAGATTCTCGGCCTTCCCATCACCCACAAAGTTAGAAAGGAACTTGGCCACTGCCTATTCCCTACCTCGGTTTTACATCAGGAGACAGATGAGGGAGGGAGGGCCTGGGCCCAATAGGGTTACCCCGAGAGGAAAGCCCAGACTAGGTACAGGAGCCCAAGCCCTCTGACTCCAAGCTGGGGGCTCTTCCCCTCCCCAGAAAGACATGGAGGCTCAGCCTCATCTCCTCAACACTCACCACCACCCTAGTCCAGCCCTGTGCTAAAATGATATTCCTCCAGTAGGCATCCGGCCGGGCCGCCATTCCAGCCTATGGTCCTGCTGTTTGCTGGGGATGTTGCAATAAGAATCCTTTTGGGGTACGGTTGGCTGCCTTGTGTTTGGCAACTCCCCAGTCCTGGGATAGCACAGCCTGTCACCACCCCACTCAAGAAGGTCCAGGGGCTCCCTTCTGCCCTTCTTGGCTTACTATACATCCCTCCCCAGTGCAGAGTCTAGGTTTTAGCCAAGCTGGAGTACTTCGTGAGCTCTGTTTATAGCATTCCACCTCCCACCTCCCTGCCTTTGCCCGGGCTGGTCCCCATGGCTAGAGGGCCCTTCCCTCCTCTCTGCCTCCTCAAACCTCTAGCTTCCATCAAGGCTTCGCTCAGTGAAGCTCATGAGGCCTCTCCCAGGCCCTCAGTTGCTCATATCCTCCTCGTCCCTCCTTTCAAAATTGCTGTTTATTGCTATTGACTGTGTAAATGGAGTGGCCCCTCCCCCTCCCCAGCAAAATGCAAACTCCCTGAGAGCAAGAACTGTCTTGTTTTTGTCTTTTTATCTCTGGAATGGGAGGAAGGAGAGAGGGGGAAGGGAGGGAGGAAGGGAGGGAGGAAGGAAGGAAGGATGGAGGGAGGAAGGAAGGAGGGAGGGAAGAGAGGAAGGAAGGAGGGAGAGAGGGAAGGAGGGAGGGAGGAAGGAAGGAAGGAAGGAAGGAAGGAAGGAAGGAAGGAAGGAAGGAAGGAAGGAAGGAAGGGAGGGAGGGAGGGAGGGAGGGAGGAAGGGAGGGAGGGAGGGAGGGAGGGAGGGAGGGAGGGAGGGAGGAAGGAAGGGAGGAAGGGAGGGAGGGAGGGAGGGAGGGAGGGAGGAAGGGAGGAAGGGAGGAAGGGAGGAAGGGAGGGAGGAAGGAAGGAAGGAAGGAAGGAAGGAAGGAAGGTGAAAGGAGGAAGGAAGGAGAGAGGGAGGAAGGAAGGAGGGAGGGAAGAGAGGAAGGAAGGAGAGAGGAAGAGAGGAAGGAAGGGGGGAGGAGGGAGAGAGGCAGGCAGGGTCTGCTGGCTGTTGCAGCCATCCAGGCTCGCTCCGCTGTCCCGGGGCCCCAGGGAGAAGGAGCTCAGCTCTGGGCCCGCCCCGGCACCCTGGCCGCCAGCTTCCTCAGCAGGCTGCAGACAGGCTGGCTCGGTGCCTGCGCATCGCCTGGGCCTGACACATTTTGGGCAGAGGCGTGGGCTAGAGGAGCCATGTGGCTGATGTTAGTAAACAGTCTCTCGCGCAGGCTGGCGGGCCACCACGGGCAGGCAGCAGGAGGGTGATTAGCTAGCGGAGCACACTGGACGGATGGGGCTGCCGGCGGAGACAAGAGACAGGCCAGAAGGGAGCAGCTGCTCCGGTTGCCATGGAGACGGGAAGCTGAACAATGAGGCTCCCATCCAGCATGTCAGACGCTGGTGAAAGGCGCCCACCACACCCAGCCCCCACCTTCCTGGCCCGGACACCAGCCTGGACCTCGCAGGCCCCCCAGGGAGGAGAGAGGAGCCAGCCAGCCGCGGAGGGCGGAGGGAGCCCAGAACCCGAGCCCTTCCCCAATCACTGGCCAATGGGCCGTCCAAGATTCGGGCTGGAAGATCCCTCAGGGACGGTCTGGCCCATCTCTCCCTCCTCCCTTTTGACAGACGATCGAGTTGAGGCAAGGAGAGAAGGGGCTCCCCTGGGGTCACTCAACGAACAACACAAAGGGGGATTTCACAAGAGAGGCGGGATGGGGGGATATAATGAAACCTCAGTTCTAGTCTGGCTCCCCAGTGAGCCGTGCAGTCACATCACTGAGCTCGTGTTCTCAGGCACGCTGGGCACCAGAAGGGGCTGCTAGCCCAGGGCTCTCTCCACGGGCTCTGGGTCTCCATTCTCCCCTTTAAGCCTCCCTTTGCTTTCCAGGGAGCCCTTCCTCTCATCCCACCCAGCCCCCAAAAAGAAACGGGACGGCCCTGAGAACCGAGAGCCAGGCATGCGGGAGCTGCAAAGGACCTTGGGTCAGAGGACGGGGGTGGGAAGGCTGGATCTCACTCTACGGGATACCTGGTGGCGCCGGGTCTGCTTGAAGACCTCCAGGAAGGGAGCCGTCCCCCATTCTGGCTGCTTCGGGTTTCCACGCTGGCTCTCCCTCCTCTGGCTCTCAGTTTCCCAATCTGGAGCCAAGCAGAATAAATACGTCTCGCTTCTCTTCCCCGGGAGCCATTTTGCGTCCAGCCGGTCATTTTCTCGCCGTGGCAGTCGCTCTTCTTTTCCTCCGGGAGGCTTTCGTTCCTCATCTGCTTCCTCCAACTGACCCTCCGGGCCGATGATGTTTTCCTTCACAAGCGTCCGCCTTCTCCTCCCTTTGGCGCCCCATCATGAGACGGCCTTTCTTGTCTCCTTCGAATGTTGGAGTGGGGCTGCTGGTCCTCGCCTCGCATTGGGGGGAGTTCTTCAGGCTTTCCCGGGGGCTTGTTTTTACAATGCTGTACGGCAGGGCCCGAATCCTTCAGCTGGTTCTGCTCCCTTCACTCTGAATCCGTGCACATGAGTCTCTTCTGGCTTCTCCAGGTCGTCCCCTTCACCTTCCTTACAGCCCCACATCGTTTCCTTCCCTTCCTGGAACGTCACTTGTTCAGCCAATCCCCGAGCGTGGGGCACCCCCTTTGTTTCCAGGTTTTGGCCACCACAAAGAGAGCCCTCCAAGGGTTTGGGGGTTACAGCGGGCTCCCTTCATCTCGGACCTCTGGGGTCTAGGAGATGAGCCCCCCCATACGGCAGCACGAAATGCCTTCCTCAAGCGTGTGCTCCCTTAACTGGGCAATACCACGCCAGCCGAGGTCCCGCCTTGCCACTGTCCTTTGGGGGCCAACCCTAAAGCGCCTCCCTTTCGTTTCTTCATACTCGGGGCGTTCTCCCACGTGGCTTGGAGGCTCTGGGTTTCCTCTTCTGAAAAGGGCTGCCGCGCCTCCTTGGGCCGCTTTAGAACACAGGAATGGCGGCTTGGTTTCTTCTCTGGCTCCCCCGTTCCAAGCCCACTTCACGGCACAGAATCGGCGCCCGATGAATCCTTGCCGATTAGTCAGTGGACGGGAACGCGAGACTCCTCAGAGCCTGCAAAGAATTCAGGAAGCCCTCAGTTCCCATCGGGCCACTGGCCCGCTGGGAGACCCTGCGCAGGTCCCGTCGCCTCCTTCGCGGTTTGTCCAGGACTTGGCGCAGGCCTGCTGCCGACCCAGCACCTCCGTCACAGCATGAACAGGCGCCGTCGCTGATGCTGGAGCCGTTGGGCATTTCCCACAATCCTCCATCCCAAAGGAACGGCCTCGCGATAATTGGCTTCCCCGATCCGAGCAGCCTCCAGAGCAGGGCCCGGCCGTGCGGCCTGCGCACACGAGGGACGTGGCGGGGGGCCTCCTCCCGGGGCTGAGAGCGTCCTCCGAGCCTGCCCGTCGCCAGCGGCCTTCCCCACCCGCCCGGCCGCCATCACCTCCTCCTGGACGTGGGCATGGCTGGAGGCCGGCGCCTTCCCGCAGCGTCCTCTGGGGGCCGAGGCCGGGGCTCCAGCCCTTCCCTCGGGGCCGCCTCCGAAGCCCCGGCCATCCGGCCGAAACCCAGCCTCGCTGCACGGCCCGGCCGGGAGAGCCGGGCAAGAGGAGGCCCGGCTGCTTCTCCGGGCTCGGGAGGCGGGTCGTGAGCTCTCGGGCAGACAGCGCGGAGCGGAGAGGAGGCTGTGCGGCCTCTTCCGTTAGCCCAGGAGGACTCAAAAGCGCCCCCGGCGGGCCCCCCAGCCCTACCCTTCCTCCGGGCCCGGGATCAGGACCAGGGCATGAAAGGAGGCACAACAGGCCCTCCGAGCCCGTCTGACCTCCTGCCTCTGCTTCCCTGGAAGCCAGGATCGGAGGCGCCCAGGGATGGGCCCCGAGGCTGCTCCGCAAGGATCCCGAGGCCCCGGAATCGGGGGGCGTCTGCACGGGGAGAAGATGGCGCCTCGGAGCCTCGCGGGCCTCCCTTGGACCCCATGGCCTTTGTTCTTAATCAAGGCTCCGGTGATCTGGGGAGTGTGTGTGTGTGTGCACGTGTGTGTGCACGTGTGTGCACGTGGGTGTGCACGTGTGTGTGCATGTGGGTGTGCACGTGTGTGCACACATGTGCATGTGGTTGTGTGTACTGTGTGTGCACACGTGTGCATGTGGGTGTGTGTACTGTGCGTGCACACGTGTGCGTGCTTGCACTCTTAGAGCAGACAGCGCCCTCAGTGGAGGGATTCCGGGCTCTCCAAAGGCGCTGCTGCCTGCGACTCCACCGGGATGGGCTGCCCCTTGGGCGATGCTCATTTCTCCAGCCTGTCGGCTTCTGCAAAGCCCGGGACCCCGGATGCTGGCCGATGCCCGCCCCCCCCCCCAAGTCCCGGCGGGTCTGGTCCTGCCGCTCTTGAGAATCTGGCCGGGGCTGGCGGGCAGCGTCCGCAGGCTCCCAAACGGCTTCCTCTCGGGGACGACGCGGGGGACGGACTCGCCGTTGGGGGGCCGCCCCGGACACAGCCCATCGGGGTGGCTGAGGAGCCCCCGGAACGCTGACGGCTGGGCCGAAAGGGGCCTCCCCCATTCTACAGATGGAGAAACTGAGGAAGGGTCGTCCTCGCCGCCCTCTGCTTGGCCCCAAAGGGCAGAGCACAGCCCTGTGGAGGCGGCCGGACGAGTGTGGAAAGGAGAAGCGTCCGGAGGAGACGAATGGCCGGCCGAGAAGCCCGACTGTCCCAAAGGCGTCACTGCGCCCTGGGGAAACAGAGGCAGCTGGAGAAACCCTCCTGCCCTCAAGGCACACCTTCTCCTGGGGAGGGAGCAGGTGAAAATGGGTCCGTGCCCGGCCGCCCGAGACTCCAGCCTAGCCTCAGACACTCGCGGCGAGTCATTTAGCCTCGGCTTGCCTCAGTTTCTTTCACTGTAAAATGGGTGTGTAACAGCGCCCCTTCCCAGGCTGGTCGTGAGGGTCCAATGAAATAGGGTTTGTAGCAGGAACACAGCGCAGCCGCGGACACACCAAGCCTTCCTCCTCCTCCTCTTCCAACACGCCGCCACTCCGGGGCCCGTCAGCGCCTGGGCTGAGAAGAGCAGCCGGAGGGCGGGCACCTCCAGAGCCGCTTCACAGGCTGGCACCGATGCCAGGATCACGGCCACCCGGAAAGGCCAAGGGCAGCCTTACCACCCGCCCCGGCCTCCACCTCCCCATCCCGGACCATCGCTCCGACCACTCTCGAAGGGCTCTGGCACGCAGCCTCGGAAAATGTCCCTGGACACACGCTTGGAGGCCGGCTCTGGTGCCACGCCACTCGGGCTGGCCAGCCGGACCTGCAAGGGCGGGATGCGGTGGGGCAGAGGCTCCTGCTCCCCCCTGGAGGGGCCAGTGGACATCCTCCCGCTTCTCTGCTGGGCCAGTAGAGTGCTGGAGCGACAGCTGAGCCCCATCTGGGTCTCTACAGAAGAGCAAACCCCCCTCTGCCTGGGGAAGGAAGGAGAGACGGACAGACACAGAGACAGAGACAGAGAAGGAAAGAGAGACCGACAGACAGAAACAGACAGGAGAGAGAGAGGGAGGGAGAGACAGAGAAGAGAGAGAAGCAGAGAGATAAGGAGGGAGAAACAGAGTCAGGAGAGACAGACAGACAGAAACAGAGACAGGAGAGACAGACAGACAGGGAGAGGAAGGAGACAGAAACAGACGAGACACAGGCACAGACACAGACAGGCACAGACACAGACACAGACGGACACAGATAGACACAGACACAGACGGACACAGACACAGATGGACACAGACAGGCACAGACAGACACAGGCACAGACACAGATGGACACAGACAGACACAGACACAGACGGACACAGACAGACACAGATAGACACAGACACAGACAGACACAGACAGAGACGGACACAGACAGACACAGGCACAGACACAGATAGACACAGACACAGACGGACACAGACAGACAGTCACAGGCACAGACGGACACAGGCACAGACACGGACAGTCACAGACACAGATAGACAGACACAGACAGATACAGACACAGATGGACACAGACACAGACAGACAAAGACAGAGACGGACACAGACAGACACAGGCACAGACACAGATAGACACAGACACAGACGGACACAGACAGACAGTCACAGGCACAGACGGACACAGGCACAGACACAGACAGGCACAGACAGACACAGACACAGACACAGATGGACACAGACAGACACAGACAGAGACGGACACAGACACAGACACAGACAGGCACAGACACAGACAGACACAGACATGGACAGACAGACACAGACAGACACAAACACAGACGGAGACGGACACAGACACAGACAGGCACAGACACAGACAGACACAGACACGGACAGACAGACACAGACACAGACAGACACAGACACAGACGGACACAGGCACAGACAGACACAGATACAGATGGACACAGACATACACAGGCACAGACAGACACAGACGGACAGACACAGACACAGACGGACACAGACACAGACGGACACAGACAGGCACAGACACAGATGGACACAGACACAGGCACAGACAGACACAGAAGCACAGGCACAGACACAGACACAGACAGACACAGACGCAGACACAGACGGACACAGATAGACAGACAGACGGACACAGACACAGACGGACACAGACAGGCACAGACACAGACACAGACAGACACAGGCACAGACACAGACACAGGCACAGGCACAGACACAGACAGACACAGATAGACAAAGATGGACACAGACAGGCACAGGCACAGACACAGACACAGGCACAGACAGACACAGAAGCACAGACACAGACAGATACAGGCACAGACGGGCACAGACAGGCACAGACACAGACAGATACAGGCACAGACACAGACATAGACACAGACACAGACGGACACAGACACAGACGGACACAGACACAGATGGACACAGACAGACACAGACACAGACGGACAGAGACAGGCACAGACACAGGCACAGGCACAGACATACACAGGCACAGACACAGACACAGACGGACACGGACACAGACACAGACGGACACAGGCACAGACACAGACAGACACAGGCACAGACACAGACGGACACAGGCACAGACAGACACAGACGGACACAGACATACACAGGCACAGACACAGACAGACACAGGCACAGACACAGGCACAGACACAGACGGACACAGACAGACACAGATAGACAGACAAAGATGGACACAGACAGGCACAGACACAGACACAGGCACAGACAGACACAGAAGCACAGACACAGACAGATACAGGCACAGACGGGCACAGACAGGCACAGACAGAGACACAGACACAGATGGACACAGACACAGACACAGACGGACACAGACACAGATGGACACAGACAGACACAGACACAGACGGACAGAGACAGGCACAGACACAGGCACAGGCACAGACATACACAGGCACAGACACAGACACAGACGGACACGGACACAGACACAGACGGACACAAACACAGACACAGGCACAGACACAGGCACAGACACAGACACAGACAGACACAGACGGACACAGACATACACAGGCACAGACACAGACATACACAGGCACAGACAGACACAGACGGACACAGACGACACAGGCACAAACACAGATAGACACACATCAGGAAAGAGTCGGCATTCTCCTCCTCACTGAGGTTTACATGAAGCCATGGACCCCGGGCTCTGCTCTGCTTCTGGCCCTATGGGGTGGAGCATTGGCAAGGATTCAAACTGGCAGGCTCTGAAAGGTCAGAAGAGCGAGCCTTAAGAGAGCCCCAGCAGAAGACTGGGCATCAGAGTCCGTACTCAAGTCTGCAGCAGCCGAGTCCACTAAGGAACTTGCTGGACCCAATCTGGGAGGGATGGGATGGAGGCCCAGCATGCTGAATTGGCTTGCAGCTTCGGGCCCCTCACAGAGTGAGGTGGCCTAGAGTGGGCCCAAGGGTTCAGGAGACTCCTCTGGTATTCCAGTCATCTTCTTAGGACACTTTTCCTTTGTAAGAGTCAGCTGGTATTCATTCCCAAACAATCTGGGGTGCATTTCACTGAGGAGGGGACAGAGGCCCAGAGAAGGCAGGTGCCCACCCACCTGCCCCCCCCCCAGATCCCACCAGCAGTAAGGGGCAGAACCAGGAGCTAAGCCATGTCCTCCAACTCCACATTCAGCTCTCTTTCGATGTCCAGGCAATGATGGACATTGAATGACCTGTAATTCTCAGCAAATCCTTCCTGGTGAGGGAGATAATACAAGCATTTACTTGCCTCCTGATCTTGAACAAGTAATTTTCCTTTGCTAGCCTCGGTTTCTTCATCTGTAAAACGGGAAAGCTGGATCATCCCAAATTCCTTCAACTCTGGCATTCTCTGTTCTAGGTCCTAAGGCTCTTTCGAACCAGGGCATTTTTGTTCTCTGTCCTAGGTCCACCTCCTATTCAGAGACTCTTTGTTCCTCTGTCAGAGGTACCCAGGCACACTCACACTCCTGGTATGGGGCAGGAGCCAGGGAGAAGCCATTGGCAGAAGCCAGGAGAGGAGATGGGAGGAGCAGGAAGACCCTTTAAGGGAGCTATACGATAACTTTGTCGGCCAGGGTGGAAAGCCTCTGGGCCAGGTCTCCCCCAAGTCCCACCAGTCTGTATTTTAATGATCTTTTTATTAACCACATTTCTGGGGAAAAGAGAGTGTGTTTAATAATTTGTGCTGGTGGTGATGGAGAATTTGCTGCCTCATTTAACAGCTTACATACTCGGGGAAGGCCATACCAAGCCCAGCCTAGCTTTTTTTTTTGGGGGGGGGAAGAATGTGCCGGCTCCCAGCCTCCATGCTATTGGTTCACACACCCCAGGCAGCCATTTCCCAGGTGCAGAGATCCCATTAAGAATTTCAATGTCTCATTCACTGAAAGCATTTCATATAGTCCAGGCAATTATGGCCAAGAAAGATCGAAAAAAACATGGGGAGAAAGGCCTCGATTTCCATCCTAGGCTCTGTGACCTTGGGCGAGCCACTCCCTGCCCCTGAGACTCAGTCTCCTCCACTGTAAAGTTAGGAGATTCAGTCACTCAATGAACATTTTATTAAGCAATTAGAACATAACAGAAGATAGCCCCAACTGGGGCGCCAAAATAACCACGGTGTGGCTCCTGATGTCATGGAGCTGAGTCTGGGAGAGAAAAGTTGGAATGCAAACACAGATAATAGAGATGGGATTGCGGACCTGGCTCTGACATCCCCTGTTCTAAGCCCCCTCCCAGCCCTGACATCCCCTGTTCTAAGCCCCACCCCCCAGGCCTGACATCCCGATCTCTTTTCTCAGGTTCATCAGAGCTCTGATGTTCTAGTACACACTATCTACTCAGAGCTGGTAGGAGTGATAGTAGAAGACTTGTTTCTTTCCCAAGAAGGCTTATTTGTAACATAGAACCTGGGGCTTTCCTTTAAAACAATCCAGGGGCAGCTGGATGGCTCAGTGGATGGAGAGCCAGGCCTAGAGATGGGAGATCCCGGATTCAAATGTGGCCTCAGACACTGCCCAGCTGTGTGACCCTGAGCAAGTCACTTAACCCCCATTGCCTAGCCTTTACTGCTCTTCTGCCCTGGAACCAATATACAATATTAATTCTAAGACAGAAGGTGAGAGTTTAAAAGAAAAACAATCCAAAAGGCCTTCCCCATCCCAGAGCCCTTTAACAGAAGAGACAGCAGTCCAGCCTCTAACTCTGAAGGAGGGGCTCTCCGCCAAGGGCTGACCCCTGGTCCTAGAGGCCCCCAGAAAGGAGGCCATACCTGACCTCCATCCCTAAAATGCAGGAAATAGCCAAAGGTGGGCAAATCGGTCTCCAGTCACCTCACCACTGTCTGGGAGGGGAGAAAAGGATGTGTCAGACAAAGGGTTAGAAAGAGAGATTAAGGTCTGGGCAGAGTCAGGAGTGCCCTCGAGCCCAGACCAGGCTGCGGACAAGTGAAAACCCTGCCAGGGGCTTCCTGGAGCAAGGAGGGGTCCCCCACAGTCCAGGGGGCCAGACATTCCCCACGCTTCCAGCGGATGGCCATACTCACCCCCACACGATCCCAGTATGTGGCGCTGGGATTCCAGTGGAGACCCTGGAGAGGAGGGGAAAAGGGGGCACCGTGGCAGCCTCAGAGACACAACTGACCAGAGGACCTCAAACCGGCCCCCCCCCCAGTCCTAGCCAGGACCCCCTTCAAGACGCAATGATGCGAGCATTCCAGGACGGATGGAGGAGGCTGAGAAGGGATGTCTGCATCACCAGGTCGGTAGACAAGAACTTACCGAAGCCCTGCTATTGCTGGCCTGGGGATCCCCACAATGAATCACTCTTGGAGGGAGGGAGGAAAGAAGCAGGTGGACATCAGGAAGGCTTCCTGGAGGAGGTGGCACTCGAACTTCTTTGTAAAGGAAGAGAGGGATTCTAGGGGATGGAGGTGAGGACAGAGGGGGGTTCAGGCATGGGGGAGGCCAGTGCAAATGCACGGCCACAGAAGAGGGAACACTGCGTGTGGGAGACATCGAGACGGCCAGTTTGGCCACGTGGTCCCAGGGTTCTGGATGGGGAAGAAGGTAAAGCTAGAAAGACAAACTGGGGCCCCCTGAAGGGCACCGAGACCAGAGGGGGCGGTTCCAGGCAAGCCTCGAGGCACAGAGGCCGGGAATTCCCTGAGGGGCAGGAGCCCGGCCGAGCTCGCCGCGCTCCTGGTGACACCCATTCCGGGGCTTTCTCGGCTGGCCATTTCCTTCTCCCTGGCATGCCACAGAGGAGCACAGAAGTGACTTGCACAGGGCCCTGCGGCGAGTCAGCATCCGAGGCCAGAGTGGAGGCCCAGCGTCCCACCCACGGCGCCACCTCGCTGCCAGAGACCTGAAGCCGGGAGGTGGCGAGGATGGACCAAGAGGGCGGCAGTGGGTGGAGAGGCCGGAGGAGACGGACCCTCGGGGGGCCACGGCCAGGAGGCGGAGGCTGGGCAGGGCTGGAGTGGTTGGCGTGACGCGGCAGGGACGGGGTCCGGAGAAAGGGGAAGAGGCAGGGGCAGAGAGGACAGCCGGGCGCTGGGCAGCGTCCCAGACACGCCAGAGTCGGGGCTCTGCTGGTCCCGGACGATCCAGGGCTGAGGAGTGCCAGGAGGAGGCCGTGACCTCGGCTCTGCCCAGGGGTTGGGCTGAGAAAGGGAGGCTCGGGGTCCCGGACGGAGGGAAGGGCAGACTGTGGAAGGCGTCTTCAGGCTGGGCAAGACGGGAGCCTGTGAAGGCGGCGGGGAAGGGCCGCTTCGAGAGAGGCGTGACCAGGGGGCAGCAGGGAAGGGATGGGGCGAGGCAGAGGGGGCTGGCAAAGGGCACCTTTGGGGAGGCTGGAGGAGACGAGCAAAGGTCTGCAGGAGCTTCTTGGGAGGAGTTCGGGGAGCCGTGAGGGAGGATGGAAGGACGGCCTCGCCAGCTGCTGGAATTCGCCCTGTAGCCAGGCAGCTCGCTCGGGTGGCATCCCGCAGCTCTGCTCAGCGGCCCAAGGTAGGAGCGAAGGAGGCAGAGGCTGTGGTCCAGGGTGGAGGCTGGGATGAGACAAACGAGGAGGGAGCGCAGGAGCAGATTTCAGAGCTGAAGGAGAACTCACCGAGCATCTTCCGTCCAATTCTTCCATTTTACAAAACTGCCTCATCCAAGGTAGGAAGCATTGCACTCGAACTCAGGTCCTCTGAATTCAAATACAGCACTGTCAGTCCTCCATTGACGAATGGTCGTTGAACTGAGCTGTCTGTCCCTTTGGCTGGATGCCTCAGTCTCCATCCCCAGGATCTCAGCATCTCCCAAAGCAGGGGGCAGAGATGCTCTCCACCCCAAGCTGCCTTGGGAGGTAGTGAGCTCCCCCTCAGCGGAGGGCTTTCTAGGCAGAGGCTGGGCCTTCCCCAGATGAGGTCTCCTCCATCTCCCTCGGATGTGTCTGGGGTTCCCTCCCCAATTCCCAACCTTTGGGGAGGCTGCGGGAACCCAATGCCCAGCGTGTGCCCTCGAGGCTCCTTCCATCCTAGACCGGCACCCCGAGGAGGCCGGGAGCTCTGAAGGGCCTTTGTTTGGAGGCGGTTCCGTGGGTGCCCAGCCAGCGCCCCCGCAGAGCCATCCCGAGCTTCTTTGGCTTTGTGACTACCTCGTCGGGCGCCCCGGCTCCCCGATCTCCCCAGCATGCCCGGACCGTGCTCCGGGACCTTCAGGCTTTGTCCAGCCCGCAGAGCCACAGAGAATGTGGGAGGCTGTCGGGCTCCTAAGAGAGCGCCGGGAAGGGGTGAGGCCCCTGAGCAGCCCTGGGAGCGGCCGATTCAGATTCCAGAAGACGCCGGGTTTGGGGACCAGGACGGAGCCCTCGGCCTCCCCAGATCACCGCAGAGAACCACTGGGGCCCCCCCAGTCGCTATCTTCCTTGAGACCCAGACGGAGGCTTTCCAAACAGGGGAGGCCCATTATCCTGGAGAAGGCTTCCACCCAGGGAGTCTGGGGCCTCCCCTCCCCCTCCCCCCCCCATGCTTCTGGGTCGGGGCTGCCCCGGGGGACAGAAGGGCCCCCTCCTGGGCGCCGGGATGGGGAAACAGAGGCCCAGAGCTTCAGTGACTCGGCCGAGGTAAGGTGGGCAGGCGGGCGCTGGAACCTGGTCCCACTGGGGGGGACGTCCGCTCTCGGGGGCCGCCGCCTTCCTGGGGTCCCCCAAACCCATCCACCCCCTTCCCAGGTCCCTCCCGGCCCCTCCGGCCTGGGCTTCCCGCCGAAGGCGGATCGTTCCGGGTGTTTCCCTGCCATTCCTGCCTTGAATGTGGGTTCCCCGCGCCTGCCGGGGAGCTCACTACCTAAGACTCCACGGCCCGGCAGAGCGGGGGGGCGGGCCCCCGAGGATGCTCCCAGAAGCAAGCGAGGAGGCGGCGGCGCGTTCAGTGACTTTATTTCCACAGATGAGGTATTTTAAGCGCTCCTGGGGCAGCCCTGGAGACGCGGGGCCGGGCGCGGTCGGGCGTCCCTCGGCGCGCTCGGCCCTCTCACAACTCATTTTCGTACGAAAATAGAAGTATCAAATGTGGCGGCGGCGGGACAGGCCGGACGTGCTCCTCGCCGCGCCGCGCCGGCCAAGGCAAAGCGGAATCTGTACAGGAGGAGCACCAGGGCGGGGCGGGGCGGGGCGGCCGTCTGTCCGGTCCGTGTGTCCGTGCCCCGCCCGCCGCGTGTGACAGTGAAACATTCTTCATGTCCACCCTTTTCCGGAACCCTCAAAGTGTGCAAAGTGGCGGCGGCGGGGCGGCGGCGGCCTAGCAAGTCCGCACGTGCTCCATCTTGCGCAGCAGCTGCTCCTGCTTGGCGATGAGCCGCTTCTTCTCGAGCTGCAGCCGCTGCTCGTCGGCCTGCAGGGCGCGCACGTACTCGGTGGCCTTCTTCAGGATCACCACCTTGGCCGCCTTGTCGTTGCGCACCAGCTCGGGCACGTGGTCGCGCAGCGTCAGGAAGCTCGAGCGCAGGTCGTTGCGCCGCTGCCGCTCCAGGATGTTGTGGTTGCGCCGCCGCTCGCTGTCCTCCGAGTCGGAGTGCCGCGGGCTGGCGCTCTTGGCCTTGGGCGGCGGGGCCGGCGCGCCGCGGGGGGGCCGCGGGGGCGCCTCGGACGCCCGCGGCCTCTTCGGGGGGGGCGCGTCCTCGCTCTCGGCGTAGGGCGACGGCGCCGCGTAGTTGTGCTGCTGGTGGATGGGCGCGCAGCGCTTGGGGGCCGCCTCCGCCGGCGGGGGCGGGGGCGCCCGCGCGCTCTTGGGGCGCACCGTGATGGTGAACGTGGTGACCGCCTTGGGGCTGCTGGAGGCCGCCGCGCGGCGCTTCTCCACCGTCACCACGTCGATCTCCTCCTCCTCCTCCTCCTCCTCTTCCTCCTCCTCCTCCTCCTCCTCTTCATCATCTTGAAGAGACAAAGTCAGAGTCAGTCACCTGACCTGGGGGTGGGGGGCAAAGGGGGGAGACAAGGGGGGCCCCAAAGGCTGTGCACAAGACCCCGAGTATGGGGGCGGGGGAGACCCACAGAGACAGGCAGAGACAGACAGACACACAGACAGAGACGGAGACAGACAGACACAGAGACAGACAGACGCACAGAGACAGGCAGACAGAGACAGGCAGACAGACACAGAGAGAGACAGGCAGAGAGAGACAGACAAACACAGAGACAGGCAGAGACAGAGAGAGACAGACGCACAGAGACAGGCAGACAGAGACAGAGAGACACAAAGACAGAGACAGGCAGACAGACAGACACAGAGAGACAGGCAGAGACAGACAGACACACAGACAAACAGAGACAGAGACACAGAGACAGACAGACGCACAGAGACAGGCAGACAGACACAGAGAGAGACAGGCAGAGAGAGACAGACAGACACACAGAGAGACAGGCAGACAGAGACAGAGAGACACAAAGACAGAGACAGGCAGACAGACAGACACAGAGAGACAGGCAGAGACAGACACACAGACAAACACAGAGACAGAGACAGACAGACACAGAGAGAGACAGACGCACAGGGACAGGCAGACAGAGACAGGCAGACAGACACACAGAGAGAGACAGGCAGAGAGAGACAGACAGACACACAGAGAGACAGGCAGAGACAGACAGACACACAGAGAGAGACAGGCAGAAACAGACACACAGACAAACACAGAGACAGACAAGACAGAGACAGGCAGACAGACACACAGAGAGAGACAGGCAGAGAGAGACAGACAGACACACAGAGAGAGACAGGCAGAGACACACAGACACACAGACAAAGACAGACACAGACACACAGAGACAGACAGAAGCACAGAGACAGGCAGACACACAGAGAGAGACAGGCAGAGAGAGACAGAGACAGACAGAGACAGACACACAGACAGACACACAGACAGAAACACACAGAGACAGACACATAGGCACAGGCAGACAAGAGAGACAGGCAGAGACAGAAAGACACACCGAGACAGAGACAGAGACAGACAGACACAGGCAGACAACAGAGACACACAGACAGAGACAGGCAGACACACAGACAAACAGAGACAGACACACAGACAGACACAGAGACAGATACACACAGAGACAGACAGATAGACACAGGCAGACAACAGAGACAGACAGACAGGCAGAGACAGACAGACACACATACAAACAGACAGACACAGGCAGACAACAGAGACAGAGAGACAGGCAGAGACAGACAGACACACAAACACAGAGACAGACAGACACACAGACAGGCAGACAGACAGAGACAGACAGAGAGAGACAGGCAGATAGACACAGGCAGACAACAGAGACAGGCAGACACACAGACAGAGACAGGCAGACAGAGACAGACACACAGACAGATACACACAGAGACAGACAGATACACAGGCAGACAACAGAGACAGACAGACAGGCAGAGACTGACAGACACACAGACAAACAGAGACAGACAGACACATAGACAGACAGACAGGCAGGCAGACAGAGACAGACAGACACAGAGAGACACACAGACACAGAGACAGACAGACACACAGACACAGAGACAGACAGATAGACACAGGCAGACAACAGAGACAGACAGATAGACACAGGCAGACAATAGAGACAGACAGACACAGGCAGACAGACAAACACAGACAGACAGACACACACAGAAAGACAGACACAGGCAGACAGACAGAGATAGACACAGACAGACAGACAAACACAGACAGAGACAGACAGACAGACATGGAGACCGAAAGGCAGAGACAGACAGACAGACAGACAGACAGACAGAGAGGCAAACACAGAGACAGACACAGGCAGACAGACAGACACAGACAGAGACAGGCAAACACAGACAAACACAGACAGACAGAACCAGATAGACAGACACAGACACAAACAGGCAGACAGACAGACACAGGCACACACGGAGACAGAAAGGCAGATAGACAGACAGACAGAGACAGACACAGACAGACAGACAGACAGACAGAGACAGGCAAACACAGAAATAGACAGAACCAGATAGACACAGACACAAACAGGCAGACAGAGAGACAGAGAGACAGAGACACAGACAGACAGACAGAGACAGGCAAACACAGAGATACAGACAGACAGACAGACAGACAGACAGACAGAGACAGGCAAACACAGAGATAGACAGAACCAGATAGACACAGACACAAACAGGCAGACAGACAGACAGAGAGACATAGACACAGATAGACAAACACAGACAGACACACAGACGCAGGCAGACACGGAGACAGAAAGGCAGATAGACAGACAGAGACAGACACAGACAGACAGACAGACAGACAGACAGACAGACAGACAGACAGACAGACAGACAGACACAGGCAAACACAGAGATACAGACAGACAGACAGGCAGACAGAGACACAGACACAGATAGACAAACACAGACAGACACACAGACGCAGGCAGACACAACAAACAGGTAGGCAGGCAGAGACAGACAGACAAACAGGCAGACAAAGACAGACAGACAGACAGAGCTGACACAGTTTGAGCAGGAAGCCCTGAAGCCAAAGCTGCAGCCGGGTGGGGCCAGTGGACAGGCTTGGCCTGGGCCCCTCTTCCGGGAAGCCCTCTAGTCTTGCTCCCTTGGCTGCAAAGGCCTCTAAATGTGCCCCCACATGTTGGGGCTGCCCGAAGGCAGGAAGTCCTGGGTTCCAAGCCAGCCTGGACTTTTCCTGGCTGGGTGACCCTGGACTAGTCACTTGGCCCCCAGTGCCTGCAGGGAGGCACCCCGCAGGATGCTGCGCTGAGGGTCTGAGGACTGAGAAAAGGAGGCAGGAGGCCCGGGGAAGAGCCTGAGGGTCCGGGGGACCAGTGAGGAAGCCAAGGCTGCAGGCTTTGGGCATGGGGGAGGGTCACGCCAGGCAGACAGACAGCTCCCTCGGAGGCTAGGACGGTGCGGGAGCCCCCTTGCCCGGCCTGGGCCCCTGCCAAGAAGGCAGCTGTTGGGAGGAAGCGCCTCCTGTGGGCACTAAAGGGTCCCCACCGCGGGGCTGTGTCTGGGGGGCCTTCCCCTCCTCCGAACCCCGCCCCCACGCTGTCCCTTTTGGGGGGCCCCTCGGGCGTGCCTGGGGGGAGGGGGGCCGGCGGGTCTTACCTGAGTCGCTCAGGGTGTCGTCCCCGGAGCAGCTGTTGGTCCTGGTGTCTCCCCCAGAGCCCCGGGGGTGCTGCCTGGCGCCCCCCGACACCCCCGCGGGGGAGGGGGCAGCTTGGCGCTGGGTCACCGGGAAGGGGAAGACCACGGCCGGGTCCACGCACTCGGAGGCGGGGTTGCACAGCTCGGGGGCCCCGGAGGGCGCGACAGCAGCAGCCCTGGCGGGCTGCGCGGAGGCGGTGACGGAGGCCTTGGCCCCCCGGGGACCCGCCTGCAGCTTCTCCGTGACGGCCCGCTCGAGCTTCTCCCGCGCGGAGAAGCCGCTCCACATGCAGTCCCGCAGCACGAAGGCGCTGAGGTTCGCCTCGCCCCAGGCCGCGTGCGCCAGGCCCCCCGGGGTGCCCCACGGCTCGGCCTCGGGCGGCGGCAGCAGCAGCAGCTCAGACGCCCAGTCGGGGGGCTCGCCGCCCCCGGGCCAGGCGGCCGCGGGGCTGGGCAGCCCGCCGGGGCCGCCGCCGGGGCCGGCGCGGCTGGGGGACAGCGGCGGCGTGGGCAGCAGCTCGAACTTCTTCCAGATGTCCTCCCCGGGGGGCGCCGCGTCCGGGCCGCCCGCGTAGAAGTCGTCCTCGTCCGGGTAGAAGCAGGGCTGCAGCGACGCGAACTCCAGGTCCGGGTTCTTGGGGGCCGCGGCGGCGCCCACCGGCATGGTGGCGGCGGCGGGGAGGGAGTGCGGGAGCCACGGACGGAGCGCGGGGAGGGAGCGCCTGGGGGCACACGGAGAGGCGGGCGCTGAGGCTGCCGCCCACCGGGCTCGAACCCTGCCCGGCCCTTCGCTTTGTGCGCCCGCCCGGAGCCCGCCCCGCGGAGGAGGGGAGGGGAGGGGAAGGGGAGGGTCCGAGCCCCCCCAGCCACCACCACAACAACAACAAGCCCGCACGCACCCCCGCCCCGCCCCGCTCGCGGCTGGGGGCTCGCCCTAGGGCCCCCCCGCCGGCTCTCCGCCTGAGGGGGCGGGTTGGAAGGTCGCCTCCGGCGCTCCGGGTTCCGAGGTCTCCCCGCTCTAGTACCCCGCGCTCTCCCGCCCCAAGGGTCCTCCCAGGCGGCCGCTCTCGGCTCCGTGCTCCGTGCCCCGGTCCTGGGTTCTAGGAAGGCGCTTCCCCCCTCGGGCCCGGGCAGACGGCCGCAGCCGCGCTCCCTCCGCGCCCCGGGGGCTGCAGGCGGGGTCGGAGCGCGGAGCTCCTCGGCGGCCCCCTTACCTCCAGCCGGTGGCGGCAGCAGGGAGCGGGCACAGGCGCGGGGCAGAAGCAGCGGCAGAGGCAGCCGCAGAGGCAGCCGCAGCGCCGGAGGCTCCTATGCAGCCTGGGCAGCGGCGGGGGCGGCGGCGGCGGCAGCAGCAGAAGCAGCAGCGGCGGCGACGGCGGCGGCGGCGGCGGCAGCGGCAGCGGCGGCAGCTGCAGCAGTAGCGGCAGCAGCAGCAGCCTGGGCGGCCCTTCCTCCCTCCCTGCGGCCCGCTCCGCCGCCTCCGCCGCCCTCCTGTCACGGACTGCGGCGCCGCGCTGCGCCGGGATATTCTTAAGCCCCAAATTCTGACACACCCGGAGGGGGAGGGGGCCGGGAGCGCGGCGGGGCGGGGGCGGGGCGGGGGCGGAGCAAGCCAGGATCCGGCCCCTCATTTGCATAAAGGCCGGGGAGGCGCCAGCAGCCTTTGGCGCCAAAAGCCCCGGGGCCTTTCTTCTGCTGCTGCTGCGGCTGCCACAGCCCCCGGCCCGGGGCTGCCCCGCAGACTCGGGGGCCCAGGGGGCCCTCTCCCCCGGGCCTGCAAGGGGGGCCGCGCCGTGCAATGACCGCGGCCGCTCGGGGGGCGCTTTGCATGGCCCGGGCGGTGCTAAGGAGCCTCCGCGGCCCTCCCTGGGGGCGGGGGGCAGCAGCAGCTACAGCCGCAGCAGCAGCGTCCGTCCAGCCATCACTGCGGGGCAATGAGGGCCCGCTACCGCTTTCCTCGGTACGAGGCGACCCCTGGCGGGGAGTGGGGACTGCGCGACGCCAGGAGCGCCCTCCCCCGCCTGCGCAGTCCCCTGGCCTCCTCCTAGTGGTACCCCCGCCCTGCCCCTGGGATTTCTGCGCTGGGGGGGAGGGTAAGCCTCAGTTTACCGCTCAGGAAAAGAGGCCCTTCCTGCTGCTCCCGCCGCCTTCTCCCCGGCCCAGTATTGGCCCAGGCGGAGCCCCCGGACCCCGCTGGACCAGCCAGGCATTCCCCAAGCCCCAAGAAAGCTTCTCCAGCCCAGCCGAGGCTAACTCCGAGCCAGGCCTCCCGGCTTCCTCCCCCAGCCCGAAATCACAGTGCCAGGGGTCTGGGGGAGGAGAGACCCCCGCGCGACGTCGTCCCCGCTGGGGTCTGCCCTGTCCCGGGCTCCTGGCATTGCCCCGTGCCCAAGGGCTGCCCCGCACGCCCTGTCCACGCAGCCCGTTTCTGGGCCCAGCGGCGGGCCGGCGGATCAGTGACTTGCCCAGGGTCTCACAGCTGGGATGAGACCGAGGCCACACCGGAACCGGCAGCGCCCAGCACCAAGCCCCTCTTTAATCCCCGATTAAAGCTCTGCCCAGTAGAGGTCCAGAGAACTTCCCGGGGGACAAAGCGCAGTTTGGCCTGAGGAAGGTCCGAGTTCAAGTCCCGCTGGAGGCTGGCCACTGCCTAGATACCCTGGCCAAGTCCCCTGTAGAAGAAGGGGGAGCCTGCAGCCTCGGTCTGGGGGCACCGGGAAGCCCCCGGGAGAGTGGCGGGGCCCAGCGGGACGCCGAGCCCCGGCCTCTCCCGGAATCACACCCGGAGCCCTCGGAGGCCGCCTGGGTCAATGGGCTGATTTGAAATTCTGGAGGGGCCCCGGGCCAGGGAAGGAATCCCTTTGTCTGGCAAAGGCCCCTTTTGTAAACCAAATCCTCCCCCACAAACGGGGGGCCGGGAGGCTGGAGGGGGAGGGGAGGAAGCCCGGCACGCGCCATCGCCCACCCCGAGCCCCGAGTGCGGGGTCCGGCGGCTGCGGGATCGGGAGCCTGGGCACGCGCCTTCCCTTCCCAGCCTCAGTCTCTTCGGCTGTCAGATGGGGATAAAGAGGGGCAGAGAGCCCGGGGGGCGCCTGGCCGTCCCGGCCCGTCCTGCGTTCTCATAGGAGGTCCACCGAGGCTCCGGGGACCTCCCGGGAGCCTCAGTTTCCCCCTCGGTCCAAGGCCTCTCCCTCCCCTCCCCCCTCGGGAGCGCCGGCTCCGGCCGCTTCCTGGCCTCCCCTCCGGGCTTCCCCAATGGGCCGGATAACGATCGCACCTTACATTTGTAAATTGCGGAGGACAAAGCCCTTCCCCTCCCGCCGGATGTGGCCGCCGCTCTGGGCAGTCCGGCGGGGCGGGGCGGGGGAGGACTTTGGAATCCTGGAAGGGGGGGCGGGGGGCGGCCACCCCGGGCTCCCGGGACATCCCGGCCAGGGGAAACTGAGGCAGAGCCCGGGGATGCCGGCGGCGGAGGCGATATTGAGTCAAGGGGAACGGCCGCGCCAGGGCGCGCGATCCTCGGTAGGGCGGCTGTCTCTTCTCAAAGGGAGCTGCCCCCTGGACACCCCCAGGAAGGGAGGCTTTGTCTCCGCCTCCGGGAGTTTTTAAAGCAAGACGTTTTAGATGCCCGGAGAGCCAGGCCTGGACGCAGCAGGTCCTGGGTTCGAATGTGAACCAAGTGACCCTGGATGAGTCCTTTCCCCCACTGCCCAGGCCTCCCTGCCCTTCTGTCTTGGCCCCACACGAGCAGCTCGGGGTTCTGAAGAGAGACCGGGTCCAGGAAGACGCATTGGCTCAAAGTTCCAGCTTCTGTGCGTTTGCCCAGGCTGTGTCCCTTGCCCTGGACAAGGTCCCCTCTGGCTTCCCTGGGCCTTTGGGGCAGCATCTCCGGCTGTCCGGGGCCCAGCAGGACCCGGCTGCTCCTCTGCCCACCCTCGAACTCAGCTCCCCAACCTCCCCGGAGCCCTCTCCAGGACAGGCACTCTGGGCTCTTTGAGAGGGTCAGTGGCCAGGGACTCTGACCCACTCACTGGGGCCTCGGCTTCCTCATCAGCCAGGCGGAGTTACCTGGACAGGTCGCCGCTGCCTGCTTGCCTCAGTCTCCTCATCCGCCCAATGGGCTGGAGAGGGACACGGCCAACCCAGAGCGTGGGAGGCTGACGGCAAAGTTGTGGGCCACACGGGGCCTGGGTCCCCCTCCCCCCAGCCCTTCCGTGGTCGGAAAGGAGCCCCCTCCCCCTCTTCCTGTGGAAGCTGCTACCTCCCCCAGGAAGCCCTCCGGGATCCTGAGGCTCAGGCACCTGCTTTTCATCGACCTGCTGCCCTGGGGCTTCCTTTTAAAGATTGTTTAAACGTCCCCCAAGCCGGCCAGCTTCCATTTTTTGTCCCGGGCAAGCCCGAGTTCTGTCCGTGGGCAGGGGGAGGCCGAGGAGCCGAGTTCCAGTCCAGCCCTTGGCCGGGTCTGGCTTCTCCTCCCTGGGGGTGGGAGGAGATGAGCCCGGAGGCCCCAGATCTCCCATTCTCGGATCCCCGGGAGTTGGTGCCTTTATGTTTGGGGGGGCCACCCCCCCCCACTCCCCAGAGACTGGAGTTTCTGTAGCTTCCTAAAGTTTGCGGAGGGAGGGATGGAAGGAAGGCGCGGCGTTCGCGTGGAAAAGAACGCGAGGACTGCCCGGCGAAGTCACCCAGAGCTGGGTTGGGTGTCGGGTTAGGTGACTTTCCCAGGGTCACACAGCTGGCAAGTGTCCAGACCTGGACCTGTAACCACGCCCCCCGCCCCCGTGTGGTTTTCCTCCAGGCCATGGGGGGCCCCGCGGGGGCTCCGCTCTCTTCTCAGGAGGGTCCCAGCAGCACAGACCCTGGAGACGCTTCCCGCCCCCTTTTCCTTCAGGCTCGGAGCCGCGATTTCCCCAGCCAAAACACTCTTGGGGCAGAAGCTGGATAGCGATCCACAGCATTCGGGATCTTTCTCCAAAGCCCGGCTCCCCCACGCCCTGCCTCCTCCCAGGCTCCCCCGCGGCTCTTTATCTCCTGGCCTTGCACAGCCCCAGGGTTGCCCTCGTCTCGCCCTGGCCTTGCCCATTTCACCTCTAGTCAATTTCAGCTCTTGTGGGTTTCACCTCTGTTGATTTCACCCCGGGTGGCAAGAGTGCACAGCCAGCACACAAGGTGCTGCTCCGCTCCCCTCTTTGCATGCCCCGCCTCTTTGTGCAGCCACCCAAAGCCAGCACTTTCTCCCTCAGCTCTCAGGGGTAACGGAGGGGCTCCAAGAGAGCTGTGTGACTGCCCTGCCCGGTGCAGACCCTCCTCCTCATCCCGGGCTTGCTGCCCTGGCTGCTGCGGGTCTGTCTGCCCAGGATGGGCTGGGAAGGCTGTGGGTTTGCATCTTCGGATTCAGAATCCATGGCCTAAGGGCAGCCGTCTCAGCCCCCTCCCTGACCGGGGCTGCAAAGCTCCTCTGCTTTCCCAGGCTCCGTCTTTGGGTCGGGCTGCAGGAAAATGGTCAGCTCTTCCAAAGACAAGCTGGGCTGAGGGAGCGCATGCATCAGGCAGGACGTGTCCCAGGTGGGAGCCGAGGGGGTGGACAGACATGGAAGGCAGATTCTGGTCAAGCAAAGGGACCGAGTGGCCCCGGGCGCCTGGGAGGAGGATGGTGGCCCCCACAGGACCACGGGAGGGCTGAGGGGTTCTCTTGGGGCGGGGTGGGTGGAAGAATCTGCAGAGCTTGCTCAGCACAGAAGTGTGGAGCCCTGGGGCCACAGGACAGAGAGAAGTCAGCCCTCCGAGAGCAGGCAGTTCAAGGAGGATGAGCCAGCAGAGGGGCCAAGAAGGGCCACCAGAGAGCCAGAAGAAGCCTATGTCTAGGCACAGAGGGGAGTCAACAGATGCTACCCAGAGGGTCAGGGAGATAAGGATGGAGAAAAGGCCATAGAGGTTATGGAGGGGAAGCTGAGTGGCTTCATGGATAGAGAGCTAGACCCAGAGACAGGAAGTTCTGGGTTCAAATGGGGCCTTAGACACTTCATAGCTGAGTGACCCTGGGCAAGTCACTTGACTGCCGTTGCCCAACCCTTCCCACCATTCTTCTGCTTTGGAACCAATACTTAGCATGTATTCTAAGACAGAAAACTTTGGGGAGAGCAGTTTCGGGTGAGAGGATCGGCTGAGGAGCCACATTGCCCAGGAGGAGGCAATGAGTGTAGATGGCTTTTCCTAGTAATTTGACTATGAAAGGGAAAAGGGACAGAGAAGGCAGTGAGTGGAGCATGAGGAGCAGCTTGCCTGGGGCTTAGCTCTGACAGTCAGTAGTGGGCGCAGATGAGTAGAAGGTGAGCACAGGGGTGTCCGCAGGATGGCTTGAAAAGGGGTGAGTGGAGGGTGGGGGCCATAGCTCTCCAGGCTGGAGAATGGCCATTGAGGATGCCAGAGCTTCAAGAAGGAGGAGGAAGCAAGGAATGGTTTCTCAGTAAAAAAATAAAGTGCTTCTAGCTCCCCAAGTGTCTTCGGTGCAGATCCGGGATCTGTAGATTCTAGAGTACCTCAGTTTCCTCCCTTATAGTTCTAGCCCTCTGGACCTCTCACCCAGACTATTACCATACAGTTTGCTGTCCCAGACACATCTCTCATCCATCTCACAAACTCCCCAAATCTTCGTGAGCACAGGTCTGGCAATGGCACTCCCCTGCTCAAGACCCTTTAGGGGCTCCCTAGTGCTTCTAGGATCACCAGGTGGCTCTGGCAGATCTTTGTCTTTCAGTATCTGTCATCCTGCCTGGTCTCATCACTCATCCCAATACTTTGGGGCAAAGCTCCCTCACTCTTTCCTCTCCCTCCTGGTTCCGGGTGCAGATCCAGGCATGCTGCTTGTCTCACACATCCAGTGTGGGGAAGTTTGTTTGGAGGTGGGGTTTGGGGGAGCCAGAAAAAGATTGTCATTGACTGAAAACAACATTGAACTTAAAAAGAAGCCCTCTCATTTTAGAAAAGAGGCGCCACGATGCCCGCTGGGGCCATGCTCTAGCTGTGCAATGGGAAGCGGGGCCCCGTCCCTCTCTGAACCTCGAGTTAGAAGCCCAGGCATGAATAAGAGCCACACTGGGGGCAAAGTGACTTGCCCAAGCTCATGCAGCTAGGAAGTGTTTGAGGTCAGTTTTGAACCCAGGACCTCTGGTCTCCAGAGCTAGCTCTCTGCCCCTTGGTAGGCTCATTCTTCATGTCCTTCCCCAACCTCAGCCAGAAATGAGGGAGAAGCCTGGAGTTTGGGGCCCTTTTTTGGCTATCAGGCGGTCAGCACAGACGCTCCCTCTGCTGTCTAGTGGGCAGAATCTCAGGGACCCCGACACCCGTCCATCCTTCAGGGCTCGTCTCAAAGGCCAATAATTGATTCATTTATTTGACATCAATGGGTTCTGGAGGGTCCCCAGCTAAAGGCAGCCACTTCCCACACGCGCTCTCTGCCTTTGAGGGGAGGCAGCATTATCGTTATACCCATTGACAGAGGAGAAAACTGAGCCCGAGAGGAGTGAGGTGATGGGGCGGCCCAGAACCCAGGGCTTCCGCTAGCTGGAGAGTCCTGCTGGCCGTAGGTGGGATCTCCAAGGGGGGCTCGTCTCCTCCCTCACTGTGACCCCCAGATCCTTCCAGAGATGGGCTGTGGCTCTGAGTTCAGGGCCCTCCCAGCCTTTCTGAGTCTGTTGTGTGGTTCAGGGTTCGGGGGAGCACGCTGCAGGAAGTTGGGGAGGATTCGAATTGGTAACGTGGCTGATGGCAGCCCCAGAAGACTGTGGGGTGGGGTGGGGCGTGTTGTCTTCAGACTGGGGGGGAGGGGCTGCCTCCCTGCAGACCTCCAGGATTGATGCGTCTTTGCTAGCACCACTTACAGAGCATCATTGCCTCTCGGGGCCCTTCCATGGGCTGGGGAAGGGTCAGGAGAGCTGCAGGGGAGGCCAGAGGGCCAGCGCTTGGAGGGGCATCCCGATGCCTGACAAGAACCCCAAGTCTGCGGGCGGATTCCTGCCAGCTCTGGGGGAGGGAGTCCTTGGTAGGCCTCAGCATCCTCATCTGGAAAATGGGAATTCCCCCCCCAGAGGCCGTGGCAGGTCCTCAGTTTTCCCCATAGCAGTGAGGCTGAGGGGAGCCCCCACCTGGGCTCTGGGGGACCCCAGGAGTTCCCGGCCTTATAAGGCTTGTCATGAGTCCCACAGAAAAGCCAAGGAGGGTCCTGGGTGCGGGTCTCCATCAGGCTGGGCCAGGGTCTGGGACTGGACTGGAACCCAAGACCTCCCCCTCCCAGCTGCTCTCAGCCCCAGTCCTTCCACAATGCACAGACAGAGCGGGGGCAGGGAGCCCCAGGCTGTCCCCCCTCCGCTCCCCCCCCCATCTTCACTTCCGGCTGACTTCCCCCACTTCTGGGCCGCCCCTGAGCTGCCTGGACTCCTGGCCCTGCCACGCCACATGGGGCCCCTTAGCCGCAGGTCCTTCCTGCTCTGCAGCAGCCCAGGCAGGGCTTGGAGGGTCCCAGGAGGCCTCTTTCCCCCAGCAACGGGGACTTGGAATGCCCGCCCAGCCGCCCCTGCCCCTCCCCCTTCCCCAGGGAGGGTTGGGGAGGGGAGGCGAGGGGGCGCCATGGGGGGCTTCGCTGAGTCTCTCATTGTGACTCCTTCCTGAGGGCAGAAGCCCTTTGAAGGCCAGAGAGGGAGCCACAGGGCATCCATCCCCACCAGGCCCCTCATGGCCAGCGGCTCTGTCCAGAAGTTCTTCCTCCTATGGAGCCAAAGAGGAAGCCACCTCTTTCCGTTTCCTTCTCAGGTCCACTGGAGCCCCCAGATCTTTTTCGGGTCACTTACCCTCTGACCCCACCCACCCCATGGCCCTTGGGTGACAGAACCTTGGACCAGAGGGCAGGCTGCAGCTGGCTATTGGCGAGACCTGGACACTCCCAGGTGACCCTGGCATCCGCCTCCTTGGAGGTGCCAGGAAAGGGCTCTCACTTCCCAGGACTCGGGGGCATCTTCCCCAAATAGAATGTCAGCCCTGGAGGCCTGGATTCCGCCCCCCTTTTGGATAAGGCTTCCAGCAGTTCAAAGTTCACGTTATAAAAGACTAAATGTAGGGCAAAGTAGTAGGTTATGAAATAAACCCGCACAAATCATCACCCTTTCTAAATCTCACCCACCAAGTCCTACAAGAACCATAAATAGGACAAAATACATGAGCACAAACCTGTCAAAACATACTCAGCAACTACATGAACATAATTAGAAAACACTTCTCATGTACATAAAGTCAGATTTAAATAGTAGTGAAATAATCACTGTCCATGGGTGGGCAGAGCCAACATAATTAAAATGACAAACCTATATGAACTAATCTACACATTCAACGCCATCTCAATTAAATGACCAAAAAAATCATTTTATTAAATTACAGAAAATAAGAACAAAGTTCATTTCGAAGAATGAGAGTATTAAAGTAAAAAAGTATTAAAAAATAAAGAATATTAAAGGAATTAATGAAAAAATGTAAAAGGAGGCGATGTAGCAGCATGAGATCTTTTACTGGCAGCAATGATCAAAGTTACTATCTTGTACTAAGAAATAGAAAAGGAGATCAGTGGAATGGAACAGGAGTAAGGGTTCCTAGTAGCCTTGTGTGGGACAAAAGTAAAGATCCAAGGTCGGGGGGATAAGAATTCACTATTCCGTAAAAATTGATGGAAAGGCTGGAAAGTTGTCTGGCAGACAGTCGGGACAGGCCAAGCTCTTACCGCCTTTACCAAGGCAGATCAAAGCGGATGCGGGCTTAGTCCTAAGGGAGACATCACAGGAATGTACCACCCATCAGATTTGGGGGGGGAGAACTAGTGAGAGCCCTGTGAGATGCGAAATCAATACATGAAATTGACATTTGTCTAAGCTGGTGCACAAATTAAATCAATGTCACCAAGATTAGAAGGGAAGCAGACAATGGGGGGGACACTCGGGTTGAGGTCTCCTATCTGGAACATAGAGAGAGCTCGGTCAGATTTATAAGAATAGGAGCCATTCCCCAAATGATAAATGATCAGAAGAGACAGGCAGTTGGGGATGAAGAAATCAAAGCTATCAGTAACCAGCACTCTGAACCACTCCTGATTAGACGGTGCAGATCAAAGCGACTGAAATATCATCTCACGCCTCTCACACTGGCCACGGGTAAATGGGCAAAATGACGAATGTTGGAGGTGATGCGGAAAACTGTGGAGCTGTCAAGTGATCCGCCATCTTGGAGAGCGAGCCCGAATGATGCCCAGAGGATCAAAGTGTCTCATTTTGACCCAGCAATACCACTCTCGGGTTTGTTTCCTGCAACAGGCAGGGAAAAGGAAGAGAGCCTTCGTGTCTACGGTACTGAGAGCAGCCGTCTTCCTGGTGGCAAAGACCTGGCAGTCGGGGGACCGAGACGTGGCACAGGATGCGGATGGAATGCTGCTGCTCCCTAAGAAAGGTTGGGGAGACGGGGGAAGATCTCATGGAGTTAGGAGGGTGCCGTGCGCAGAGCCGAGAAGGGGTTCCGTCCAGCAACAGGAAGCCTGCATGAAGAACGGCCTGGGGACGGCCCTCAGCAGAGAAAACGGATCTAGAGAAGGCGGGCAGGCAGGTTGGAGACATTGTCTTGTTGCCCCACGACGCCTTCTCACGTGGGGGACGGCAGAGGCTGCCGGGGAACTTCAGTGTGACGCCGGCCCCAGCCTGTGATCTAAGGAAGCCCAAAGAGAGGGTGAAGGACCTCCTCGGGGCTGCCCTTTGGGGGGGCAGAGAAGGGGACGGCCAGGGGACGCCTGAACAGGCCTCTTGGGCTCAGACACGATGATCAGGACAATGTGGGATTGATCTGCAGGAACAGATGCTGAGGTCGGGGCGGCCTGGGGCCCGGAATCGGCTGGACTGGCTCTGGGGCTTCTCCAAAGGATGCTCTCGATCCTCCTGGGGAGGAAGACCCGGATGGACGGATGGATGGATGGATGGAAGCCCGCTGGCTTTGCCGCCTGTGTACTACGATTGGGGGGGGGGGGGAGGGCGAATTCCCTGAGCACATTCTTATTCCCTGACAGTATTCCCTGAACGTACTCCCTGACGTTTTCCCTGGATGTATTCCCTGACTGTATTCCCTGACAGTATTCGTATTCCCTGACCATATTCCCTGACTGTATTCCCTGAGCGTATTCTTATTCCCTGATAGTATTCCCTGACTGTATTCCCTGACAATATTCGTATTCCCTGACCGTATTCTTATTCCCTGACTGTATTCCCTGACTGTATTCTTATTCCCTGACTGTATTCCCTGACAGTATTTATATTACCTGGCCGTATTCCCTGACTGTATTCCCTGAGCGTATTCTTATTCCCTGACTGTATTCCCTGACTGTATTCTTATTCCCTGACTGTATTCCCTGACAGTATTTATATTACCTGGCCGTATTCCCTGACTGTATTCCCTGAGCGTATTCTTATTCCCTGATAGTATTCCCTGACTGTATTCCCTGACAATATTCATATTCCCTGACTGTATTCGTATTCCCTGACTGTATTCCCTGACTGTATTCTTATTCCCTGACTGTATTCCCTGACAGTATTCATATTCCCTGGCCGTATTCCCTGACTATATTCCTTGACTGTATTCCCTGACCATATTCATATTCCCTGGCTGTATTCCCTGAATGTATTCCCTGAGCGCATTTGTATTCCCTGACTGTATTCTCTGAATGTATTCCCTGACTGTGTTCCCCGGGCATATTCCCTGATTGTATTCCCTGGCAGCGGGGACCATCCGGAAGTCCGTTTGGCAGCTCAGAGCTGGGAGGTGGGGGTGGAGGGCAGGAGGGAGACGTCAAAACGCCATGTTCAAACTGGTTGGCCCCTGCCTGGGGGGGAAATAAAATCTCAAATAAGGAGACAATTTTTAAAGTAAAAACTCAACTGCAGAGTTTGGGGTCTCTGTGCCCCCCAACACCCAGCAGACGGGCCGCCGGGCCCGCCTCCCCCAGGAAAGGCTCTCCCTGCCGGCTTCGCTCAGCTCCATCCTGGGGCCAAAGGCCCGAACTAGGCCGGCTCCTGCGCCAGGTGCCCACCGACTGTTGTGGGGCATGTCGGCCTGCGGCCTCCCCGAGGCGGAAGATGCCTTGTGTCTGGCCTGCAGGAGGCCCCCATAGAATCTGCTGTACCGGAAGGGGTGTCGGGTGCAGGGAGGAGGCCCTGAAGGGGGGGCTTGTGCTCTGAAGGCCCCATACGGGCCCAGATGCCCCCGACCCCGGCCAGGCTTCCTGGGAAACGAGGAATAGAAAAGGAGGAGAAAAACCCCGCCGGACAACCTACCGTGTGCAGCGCGGCATTCAGCTACGCCCCCCGGGCTCCCCTCCTGGGCTGGGATGGGCACCGAGCCAGGCCTCCCTTCACTCCTCCAGGCCGGGGCAGCTCCGCTAAGCCCCGATCCTGCCCATCCGGCCTTGTCTGCGGCTGGCCAGCCTGGGCTGCACCCTTCTGGGCCTGCTCCAGGGCTAGAGAGTGGAGGGCGGGCACAGGCCCTGCTCGCAGGGGGATGTCCTGTGGTGCCCACTTCTCTGCCCAACCAGGAGCCTCTTCTGCTGTGCAAGGGCTGCTCCGCCAGCCTCTGTGTGAGGACCTTCAGGGACGGGGAGCTCACTACCTCTCATGACCACCCATCCCACTTTGGGAAGGTCCCTGGGGAAGAGCCCTTGGGAGGGCCCCTCTCCTGGCCTGCGGCTCACACTCGGCCTCCATCCTCCTCAAGCAGAGCCCCCCCCCCCCGCCCTCCTCAGGGACCCCACGGGGGGGGTGCAGTTTTGGGCCGGCCAGGCTCTCCCCCCCCCCACAGGCACCCACAACTCCTGGGGCGCTCACTGAGTAAAAGAGCCAGCTGGAGGGGAAGGAGAGGGAAGGCAGGGCGGGGCTCCTCCCTCCTTCCCTCCTTCACAAGGACAGACGTGGAGCCTCCCCCCCCCTCGGCCGGCTCTTCCTCCCCACCCGGCCCAGCCCCCTCCTGGCAGAGCCGGACGTGTCTACACCGCATGATGCGGGAGCTTGCTTGGTCTGACTGCAGAGGCATGGGCAGAACATCAGCTCTTGTTGAGGGAAAAGTGGCTTTAGTTATACAGAAAGGAGGGAATCGGGGCGGGGGACCCCACTTCTGGGCCCCGGGGCCCCTCCATTCCCCCTCGTCCTCCGCCCTGGAACTGGGACTCAGGGCTGATTCTGGGAGGGAGGAGGGAGGAGGGGGAGAAAGAGGAGGGCCCAAGACAGAGCCGCTGCGTCCCCCAGAGAGGAGGGGTCGAACCTCGGCCTGTCGGGCCACAAAGGACGGAGGCCCCGAAGGAGTTCTCCGGCTCTGCTGTCCTTCAGCTCCAGACTGGGGTGCGTCACGGGGGGAGGCAGGGAGGCTCCCTGAGCCTCGGGCTGGGTCGGCAGGAAGCTCTCCTCCTCGGCCCATCGACGGCGCCCCGTTGCGGCCTCCCTGCCTCTAGGAGAGCCCACGAGGCTGCAGGGAGTCCATGGGCCTCCGTTCGCTCTCCGGCCTTCAGTCACGCTTCTGGGGCCGACGAGGCTGGTTCGATGGGGAGGCTGCCGGCCATCTTCAGGACATGGGGGAGGGGCGGCTCCTAATGCGGGGACTGACCACTCTCTGCGGCTGCCCCGTCCTTAGCCCATGGCCAGGCCGGCCCCCCCAGCCCCCCACCGGACATTCTCCAGGGCTGAAGTCATCCAGACACAGAGCCGAGATGGGGCTCTGGGGGGGACAAGGGGGTCCCTCGAGCTCCAGAGCCAGGCGGGGGCGAGAGGCGGCGGCGGGCCCAGGACAGGCCGGCCCGGAGGAGCCCTCGCGAAGGCTGCGGGCGGCCCCCTCCCTGTGACGGAGCCAAGGCGGGGGGGGGGGGGCACCTCAAGGGGCAACAATCTGGGCTCAAACAAGGGCGACGCTCTGGCAGTCCTGGGGCTCCTCTGGGAGAGGGAGGGTCCCCCAGAGCCCCTCAGCCACGCCTCTCGGGGACCCCGGCGCCCCATCTTTGGGGCTGGCTTGCTCGTGAGCCCTGCCCTTCCCCCAGGATCAGCACCAACTCCAAGCCTCGAAGTGGCGGTGAGAGGGTGGGGCGCCCGGCCCCCCTCTACCCTCCGTCACGCATCACTAGAAGGCGGGCAGCGAGCCCCCCAGTCTCGGCCCCTGCTCTGGCCTCTTCCAGGGCCAGCCCCAGGCGGCATTCGCATGTCCCCGTCCGGTGCCGGGCAGCCTGGGGGCGTCCTCCCTCCCTGGACCCTTCTGCCAGGCTGGCCCCCTGAGCCCCGGCTCCCTGCCTTCCCTCCGACTATTTCCCAAGTCTGGGATCCGGGAGGCGTGTCCCCTCCCCTCCCCCTCCCCCTCCCTCCTGCCCAGGGTCACTCCTTCTCCTCGGCCGCCCAGAACAGTCCCGGCTGGGCTCGTTTCCCAGGACGGACGCAGCTCGGCCTCCCATCGGGGGCCTCGAGAAGAGCCGGCTGCCTCCTTCCTGTTCCGGCCTCGCTGGCCCTGGGCTTCCTCGAGACTCCCCAGCAAGAGAAGAGCTCTGCCCCCGCCGGCCACCCTTGGCACCCTGGGCAGGGCTGGGGAACAGGTGGCCCCTGGAGCCGGGACGCCTCCCTCCTGAAGACCAGATTCCCTGCTCTAGAGCGGAGGGACGGGGAGGGTACCGTGACAGCTAGCTCACTCCTCTCAAGCTCCCTCGGGGAGAGCCACTGGGGGGCCCAGCGACTGGGCTTTCTCTCTCTCTTTCTGGAACAAGAGACGGCGTAACGACAGCCCTGGGGGGACCCTGAGCTCGTTCACTGATGGGCTCTGTGATCTTTGGCACTTCAGTCCCTCTTTCTGAGCCTCAGTTTCCTCATAAAAGAAGGCATGAGGGCTGGCCTTGGGAAGACCCTGAGAGACTCAGAGAGCACTAGAATAACATTCCCAAGCCAGCGAGGACCCTCTGGAATGATGGAGATCATGAAAGCTCTGGGAAACCCTCAAGTGGGATAAAACGAGAGATCGTCATTGTCATCATCATCTTCTTCCTCCTCCTCCTCCTCCTTCTTCCTCTTCCTCCTTCTCCTCCTCCTTCCTTCCTTCTTCCTCTTCTCCTTCCCCTCCTCCTCCTTCTCCTCCTCATCGTGGTTATTGACAAATGGCTCCTCTGTTGGATAGAGTCCAGCCAGGCACGGTCCTGGGACAAGTCACTGTCTTGCTCCTGTTCTCTTCTTCTTGATGTTCTTTGATCTTTCTCTCAGGAAGCTAAAAGGGCTGCTTCTTGTGGCTGAAAAAATGTCTGAAGAACGTCTCAAGCTTGGTCAGACATGGGAGAAACCAAGGCCATCCCTGACATTCTGGGTCACCCACGGCCATCCTGACTCATCCTGCCACTGGACTTTGAAGACTCTGGAAGAGAGGGAGGCTGATGACTCTGCCCAAATCCCCCCCAAAGTCAAGACAGCCCCATGACATCACTGGCCCTCTTGGAAAGTGAAGGATGAACAACCGCAACCGCATCTGGGGTTGGCTCCCCGGAAATGTCCTGGGTGCAACCACCCTAGGAGACAGCACCAGGGAAGACGCTGGCCTCCTCCCCCAATGCCTCCCCCTTTCCTCAGCTCAGGCGATGCTTCCAGAGCCTTTTATTCAGCATAGCTCGAAGGCCAGGAATGCTTGGCACGGTCTCCATGGATCTCTCTCCCATTCAGGAGGCCCACAGTCCCATCTGGGGCGCCATCTCCGGGGCAGTTTCTATTTTGGAGCCTGGAGATTGTCCTCTGGGAGTCCACGCGTGGAGGTGAGGGAGCTTTGGAGGTCGGGCGGCAGCCCCTGGTTCATACCTTCAGAGGCATCAGGAAGGGGCCGAATGTGCAGGCGTTGCCGTCTGTCTCCCCATGGTCTCTTGGTGGTCAGAGCTGGGCTCCTGGAGGAAGAGCCTTCTGGAGTCTCCAGGCAGCAACCCTTCCCTTTCCTCCGGGCGTGGGCGGGGCATTGCTGGCGCTTGTCTGTTGGCCCTAGGGGCCAAGTTTCCTTTGGAGGTCGCCCATGGCCGGCCTTCTGATTCCACCCCTGGACTCGGCCTCTCCAGCGGGTGCTCCTCCCATTGGCCTTTCTCCTCCAAGGTCCTTCCCTGCCTCTCCGGCCTCTGGCTGGGGTGCTGTCAGGGGCGAGCCCTGAGCTTCGGGGCCATTCGGTGGGATCCTCTAAAGGTGGTCCCCAAAGGGCGCCTTAGGAGCGTGTGTCCTGGGTGAGGAGGGTTTGGGGTCCAGGGGCGCCCCAGAACCGTCCTCAGAGCTTCCCAAGGCTCTGAGCTCGGTCCAGTCTGGGCTCCCCCTCCCTGTCCCCCGCAGTAAGCAGGCCGGCCTGGATGGAGGGGGCTGAAGGCCACGGGGGAGGCTGGGGGGGGGCGTCCAGAGGAGAGGGGCCCGGGGAGCCCAGGATGGTGGGCCCAGAGGAGGACGCTGACCCATGGGAAGGAGAAAGCTGAGGGGGGGGGGGCCCACAGCGGCCTCGGAGTCACCCGCCACTCTGCTCTCTGGCCTGAAGAAGGCAGGACGGCCGCGGAAGAAGCCGCAGGACCAGGGTTCCGAGGGGCTTCGGGATTGGCCAGGAGGAGGCTGGCCGGAGGATGGATGGGTAGAACACGGAGAGATGGGGTGGGGGGAGGGGGAGGCGCCGCCCACCTGCCCTGGCAGGGAGGATGGGCAGTCCCCGCCCCAAAGAGGGCGGAGCCCCAGAAGGAGCCGCCCCTGACGTTGAGGCTGACCATGGCCCAGACTTGATCTCGCTCGCTTGGAGTCCTGGTTTGGCCTTCCTTCCTCCCGCCACCCCGCAGGGCCCTCTGGGAAGCCCGGACTCCCTCCCTCCCTCCCTCCCTCCCGGGATCCGCCCGGCGGGCGCTTAAACCCTGTGCATCCTCCGCCTGACGGAGGAGCGGCACGTCCCCATCTCTGCAGCCTCCGTTGGCGCGGCCCCCTCCGGCCCAGAACCAGGCCTTCTCCAGGGTGGATCCGCAGGGGGTGGAGACTCTGGCTGGAGTGGGCTGTGCTGGATCCGAGTTCAAGTCTCACCTCTGACACACAAGATCTTCTCCGAAGGCCTCCCTGCCTTGTCTGTGAAGTGAGGAGGGGGCTGGACGAGAGGCCCCCCTCCCCTTTGCCTCCTGCCTCCCTTCAAGGCTCCAGTTGGGCGCTGCCTCCTCCAGGAAGCCTTCTCGGACCTCCCAATTGTTCATGAAAGTCTTTCTCTCTGTCCGTCTCACCTCCTGGGAGAAGCCAAGCTTCTGGGAGGGCAGCAGCTGTAGGTCGGGGTCTTTGTGCCCCCAGAGCCCGGCTCAGCAGCGGCATCGGAGGGCTCCATCGGCCCCCCCCACTGAGCACTTTCCTCACCCAATGCTGAAGGGTCATTTAGGGGCTCCTGGCCGGCCGCTCCGCCTTAGGAAACAAGGGCCGGCTTGTGTAATAGGGCAAATTTAATGTAATTAGGGCAATTAAGAGAGCGTTAATCATGTTGTTTACCGGCCATGGAATTGGGCCCTGGATCCCCGCCTGGAGATCTGAAGGGGCCCTGGGGGGGTGCAGGGTCCCGGGGCAGCCCGGAGGAGGGCGGCGGGGCCAGGACCGAAGCGGTCACAGCCGGCAGGGGCTCAGCACCAGCGCTGCCCCCATTTACAAATAGGGAAACTGAGGAACTTGCCCTGGCTCCTCCCAGTCCTGGGGGGCCGCGTGGGAATAGCGGTTGCTCCAGGTGTCATTTTGGGGGGTTTTGTGGGGACGACCCCAGGCCCGGGGGGCAGACATGGCCTTGCTCGGTCACTGCCCAAATTCCCTGCCCTGCCCCTCGGGGCGGCGTCTCCGGCTTCCTTCCACACTTGCCCCCATTGGCCAGCACGGCTGCGTGCCCGGCAGGAGGCTCTCGGGGCCCCGACTCGGCAGCTTTTTCCTTACGCCCAAGATCTGCCCATCCTCAAGCCAGCCGGGATCTCGTGGGAGCTGGTGCTGCCGCCCGGCTGCTGTCGGCAGTCCATTCCGTGATCACATTCCTCCCGGGTCGGACCGGCCTGCCCAGCGGCCACAGAGTCCCCGGGCCGAGGGTCAACTGTGAAAGGCAGCGGTCAGGGGGGGGTCGGGGCCAGCGGTCAGGAGGGGGTCGGGGCCAGCGGTCAGGGGGGGGTCGGGGCCAGCAGTCGGGGGGGTGGGTTGGGGCCAACAGTCAGGAGGGGGTCGGGGCCAGCGGCCGGGGGAGGGGTCGGGGCCAGCGGTCAGGGGGAGTCGGGGCCAGCAGGCGCAGGAGGTCGGGGCAGCAGTCGGGGGGGGGTCGGGGCCAGCGGTCAGGGGGAGTCGGGGCCAGCAGGCGCAGGAGGTCGGGGCAGCGGTCAGGGGGAGTCGGGGCCAGCAGGCGCAGGAGGTCGGGGCAGCAGTCGGGGGGGTCGGGGCCAGCAGGCGCAGGAGGTCGGGGCAGCTCGGTAGCAGGAAACGTTGACTAGACACCAGTTTGGGCCTCCTACGGGCTGTTTGAGAAGGTCACGGCGTGCCCTGCAGATCTCTGGGCCCCTCTGCCAGGGGCCTCCTTCCATGGTGACTCGGGCCCAGCCTCATTAGGCTGTGCGGCGAGGGCCGAACCACCCATCACCCGTTCGAGGTCCCTCGAATGACAGTTGTTGTCAAAGACTGTGCTGAAATCCGGTGAAGCGGATCCTGCGGTTCCTCTGATCCCCCAGTCTGGGGAAGGAAGCTCTGGGACTCCGAGGACTCGGCCCCCATCCAGGGGAGCCTCCCTCCAGTGAGCCCCCAGGCTACCCCGCCATCCCTGCCCAGCCTGCGGGCCGTCCCCACGTTCTCTCCCAAGTCCCCCAGGGCAGACGCGTTCCTTGGGTCCTCTTGGCATCACGTGGGCCACCCAGGGTGCCCATCCCGTGTTCACATCCGTTTCTTCAGTGATACTTCATGCCCCTTGTTGGCGATGCATGCCCACCACTCGTGCCCACCGCCCGCCTCTTTTCGCACGAGCCTCCATTTCTCTTATTGGGAGACGATGCCAGTCCCTGGCTCACAGACACCCAACAGCACCACAGAAAGGCCCAGCTGTCCTCTCACAAAGGAAGGGAGGTCTGAATGGCAGCATGGATTTGTTCGGCAGCTGGCAGAGAGAGCTGGCCTTGAAGCCGGGGAGCCTCTGGCACATCCTGGCGAGACAACTCTGGGCCAATCCCAAACTCCAAAGCCACGAAGTGCAGGAAGGTGGGTCAGTAGTTTGCTGCTCTGGCAGGAGACGCCCGTGGCCACCTACAGCGCTGTATTTGCTGATGCCAGTAAAATCCTCAGTTTGGCTTCTTCCCGTCCCTCTTCCTATGTGCTGTGTGGAGGCTACAGAGAAAAGAAAGGAAACTGAGGCTCCCCCAAGAAGCGGACATTCTGCTGGGAGGAGGCAAAGGCCCAGAGACAAATACGTCTTGGGGTTTTCCCGGATTCAAGTCAATCTCACAACCTTCAGCTTCTAGACGTGCCGCTCTCTGCCGTTAGCTGGGGTGTCCACTGGACTTGCTGAGGACACGGAGGGATCTCTGGGATAAGGACTTCCCCTCTCAGGTTGGGCTTTTACTCTCAGGATGGCCATCTGCCAAGCCGTAAACATGCAGGTCCTCCAATCCGTCGCCCCATCCCCGGGGCCAGAACCGCTGCACTCAGATGCTCACCAGATCTGCTGGGGGAGCATCTCCCTTCAGCTCCAGGAAATCTGTCTATCATTCACTAGCTGCAAACCAGCCCTGAATGACTACCCAGGGAGCTTGTTCAGAACCCAAAGCATCCAAGCCGGGGGCAAGCCTGGAGATACTGTTCCGGGTCATCTGCAAGCAGAGGTTGCCTCGGAGAGAACAACCCCTTCGCCTCATGGTGAGAGGAAGGCTTTGTGGCTTTCCAAGAGTCTGGGCCACTTGGGCAATGATATTTATTAAGAGCCCGCCATGGACCAGGCACTGTGCTGGCTGCTGGGGGTACGAATGCCGGAAGGAGCTTGGATTTCTTGTCTTCGCCTCGTTCTTGGTGTGTCTGCTGGGCGAGCTGAGGAGAGAGAGCGTATCAGAGCCCCTACAGAACTCCGGAGGACCCTGCAAAGGCACCTCCAGGGGCTCTCTTTCAGCCCCCTCTGTAGCACGTGTCTCGTCTCCCACTTTGTTCCGTTGTCCCACAGGGAGGGGAAGGTGGTGTTTTACACCAACTCTTCACACCCCGCCACCTTAGTAAAAGCTAGTGAAGTCTGCATGACTGGCTGAAACCAGTTGATGGGAAAGTCACTTGGCATTATAGTTGCCTTAGGGAAATTTGGGAACACACTAATGGGGGCCCCTGAGCAGGGTCAGTGGAGTGGTAGGAGAGGAAGTGAGCCCTGAGACAGCTCTGAGATGAACCCTGGCCTGTACTACAAAGGTGATCTCATTCGATCCTCCCAACACCCCGAGAGGAAGGTGCTGTTATCCTCAACAGTCGACATGGCAGCAGGCAGAGGGAAAGTGACTTGCCCAAGGTCACACAGCTAGTAAATGACCTCTCCATTCAACAGACCACCCAACTGCTTCTAGAGGAAAAGGCAGACCCTCTCCCTCTTCCCCACAGAATCCCCTCCTAGAGATTTGATGCCGGAATCCCAGATTCAGAACCGGTCTGCCATTTTTACCCAAGCCCCGAAGGGAGTGGCTAAATGTCCTCCTAGATTCTCCAGCATCATTGATCCAATACCCTTTGATCTTCCAAATGGATTAAGACTCCCTTGGCCCGGCTCCTCTCTGGGATGGAATCAGAGGTGATGAGGTGAGAGATTACAAGGGGGACAGATTCAGTGTGAAATCTGGGGCATCTGGGTTGGAGGTGAGGGGAACCCCGACCTTTCTCTGATCACTTGTCCTGGACCAGGAGGAGAGCATCGCCCCTGATACCTGGCTGGTTTGGGGAGAGAAAACGGAGGGTTCTGCTTGGAATGTGGTGGCAGGAGGAAGCCGATGCAATGAGAACAAGAGACTTGCTCCCCACCTTCTTAACATAGTACCATCTAGTAAAGAGCAGCGTGTTTCCTTTCAGAGACATTGAGGATAGAGGGATAGAAGGGCAGGGAGAATTCTCAATGGAACCCTCTTTGGGATTCCCAAAGCCCTTTCCCGCCCCTTATCTTCTGATCATTATTCCTGCCATTTAAAGAGGCTAAAACTGAATTTTGGAGACTTGCCCAAGGTCACACAGAGCAGGAGAAACCTGGGAAACAAGTCTTGTGTCTGAGGCCAGAGAGGCAGTGCCGACAGAGGCCTGTGACTCTTCCTCCAGATGCTCAAGCGGTCCCTTAATTCATTATGATTTCATCCCTTCCCCGACAGAGACGACCACCCCTTCCGTGCTGGACTCTGTGGGCTTCCTGAGTGGCTGTGGACCAATCGATGTCCAGAGTCCACTCGTCAAGCTACGCTAGACGTCTTCCTAGCTTTATGGGACATGCCGTGGCTTCAGTTCTACTGGTGGTCCAAGGAAGTCCTCCAGTCCGAGAGGAGAGGCTGCAAAGGGGCTTTGGGAGAAGGCTTCGGGCAGCATCACTGTGGCCACCATTGCTGTCATTATTTGTCCTTTTTCACCTGTTAGTCAGTGGAAGTCAAGGCATTCGTTGGCCATCCAACTTCTGTTTGATGTTCTTCCACCGAGGGCGCCACGGCAGGAAACGACAGCTTTTTGGGAACTGAATAAAAGGGTGGGGATGTGGGTGCATCTTCCGTGGGCTCCTGAGCAGCATCTTTGGGGTGGGAGAGCACCCACCCCATCTTGCTCCCCCTGGGCCAGACTTCTCCCATGAGGTCTCTATTTTGAGAGCTTCCCAGGCCGTGCAGTGGAGAAGTTATAAATAGCTAATAGGAAACATTTCATTCAAACATTCTTAAATTGTTATGGCTTGAGGCTATCCAAGAGGCAGAGGGGGACCATCTTTGTCTGATGATGCTCCAGCTTGAGTACAGTTTATTAGCCCAATTATTATGCTCATAATCTTGATCTTAGAATCAATACTAGGTATCATCTCCAAGATAGAGGAGGAGTAAGAGCTAGATAATGAGGGTTAAGTGACTTGTCCAGGGTCTCAAAGCCAGAAAGAGTCTGAGGCCATATTTGAACCCAGGACTTTGCCTCTACAGGCCTGGCTTTCTATCCACAGAGCCACCTAATAGCTCCTATTAGCTGAATTGAGCATGGAGACTTTTTCATTTATTTAGGGAGGACCATCAGCTTCTGGGATCGAATTCTAGCCACGTGATGGTGTATGGATGAGAGACCACTTCCTGGCATTATCTCCTTGGGTCACCCTGTGTGGCTCCTCCAAGAGGACTCTGCTCTCATTCCCGGTGGCAGCGCCTCAACCCTAAGGAGCCACCATCCATTTTTGTTAACAAATCCATGAGTTTAATACTTCTTTTAGAGAAACTGTGGCATGGGTTTAGGTGGCTGCTCCCGTGGAAGGCCTTCTGGAGGTAACGCCGCCACCCCAACAATGGTTGGGAAGACACAAAAAGGTTCATCGGCTCGGCCCCCAAAGTCATGCAGAACCAGGACCATTAGCCCACCCAGAGAGAACTGTCGATTCCTAATGAGGAAGGAAAACTCGTGGCCCACAGTTAGAATTTCAAGCGGGAGAAAGCAGGAAGCTTAGAGATGAGCACGTTTGGGGGACTTTTGATTATTTGTACAGAGCCAGGCTTTCTATGGTTACCGTGTGACCGGGGGGAGGGAAGCAGTCCGTGAATTTAATCTTAATTCGGGGCTTTAGAGCCAAAGGCTTTCCCCAAGAAAAAAGAGACTTCTCAGCTTTCAGATGCTGAGCGCCATGGAAATGAGCTCCCGGGATGTTTGATGTCCCTTTGGGGGCCCTTCATCTCTTCGCACTGGGCTCTGCCTCCATCCTGCTCCGCTGGGCCTCTCCAGGCTTCTCTGGTTTCCAGCCTGGGACTCGAACCACTCAGCAATTTCTACGGTAACACGACTCCTTTTTATTCATTAAGATAAAAGAATGGTCCAAGATGGCAGACAGCAGCTGGTACAACGAAGGCTGGACAGATACCATCGCTCATTGTCTGTTTCTTGTCCAGAGTGTGAGTGGCGCCGGGGCCTTGGGGACGCCACAAGAGATCCGCTGAGACTCGTCAGAGTGCAGTCCCTGCCACGATTTGGGGGTGCTCGTGGAAGTCCAGCTCCCCTTCTGGGAGCAGTTGGTCACGTCAGAGCTGGTCCCACCATGCTGGGCCTGATGAAAATGACCCTCCCCAATCTCGTCTAGCCAAAGATGGCGCTCTCCTCGTGGCGACTCTTTCTCATCTCCTCTGATCCAGTGAGAGCTTCTGGGTTGAGGACCTTTGCCCATCTTCTTCTCTTCCCAGAATGCCAGCCCCAGACTGGGCCCAGAGCAGACTCCTAGTTCTTGTTTGTGGAACCGGATCTTGTTGGATTGGGGAAGCTTCCTTTGAGCCAGAGCAGATGCCGTACAAAGTCATCTTCTTCTGGGTTTGGGGCTTGGGGATGGCCAGCCCTTCCTGGCTCTTTGTTCTCTTCCTGTTGCATGTTGATTCGTTTTCTCATTCTAACACGCTTCCCACTTCGGTGCCTGTATGGGGCCTCAGCTCGGCGCATTCTGGAGGGAACGTCCAGGTCGTGTTGGGTCTTGCTCTGTATTCCCTCGGTCACGGCTGCTCTGGGTGCTGAGCTCTGGCTGCATCCTTCAGAGGTCTTAGGGGCGTCCTGGCCAGAGATCTGCAGACTTTCAGAGCACCCCCAGGGGGCTGATCGACACCCACCTGGGCAGCTTTTGGTGAGCTCCTGACCCTGCTTTGGGGAGTGGGGGAGGCGCCTCTAGGCTGGCTCTGGTTGGAGCTCCAGTAGACTGCTGCTGGCCCCAGCTCACGTGACTTCCAAGCAGGGTACTGCAGGTGGCTCTGAATTCTCTCCCCTGGTCACTTTGGCCACAGGCTGCGGGCCAGGCTCGGGGCTGACTCCACCACCTCGCCTGGGCTCAGTGCTCCCTTCTATCCTTACTCCTCACTCGGCACACAGCCTCAGCCTGGGTCTAAGATGGAGCCACTGAACAGACGACCTTCTTTCTGCCCTCTCTGGTCCCCGCGGGCTCTGCAGCTCAGACCCAGCACAGAGGCCCCCCACTGCACATGACCTCCTGTTCTAGCTCCTTTTGCAGATACGGGCCCTCCCTACAGGACCTGGGACGGCTCCGAGCCCCGGAACTCTGCTGGAGGTCAGCCTTGCCCAGCCCCGGGACCTGTCCTAAGTCAGAGCTGGATGTGCAATCCAGCTCTCGGGTCAGAGACGCAGCTGCCGGCTGGCTCCTCTGTCTGCTTCCTGGGCTAGAAAAACAGGCCAGAAAAGCTTTGTTTGCATTTCCCAAGCATCCCCTGGTCTGGCGCTTCTCTCCGCTCTTGCTTGGAAGGAGAGGGAATAAGGACTTCTGTGGTGCCGCTCAGTCCCTCTACAAACGTCATCTCATGTGTAGCCTTAGCTGGCCACCACGGCTACCTCCAGCCCTGCCAAGCCAGAGATGCCGAGGCTCGGCGACTCCTCGTGCCTCGCAGAGCCGATGGCCTCGTGCCAGAAGAGCTCATGGTTCCAGACTGCTTCCGAGTTCTGCGTTTCAAAGATCCCCCGTTCCTCTGCACGGTCCCCAATTCTGGAATTCTCTTGTCCTGAGACGGTGTGATTCCACGGATCGGCTCGTGCATCGTGAGGCCTCCATAAAGGCTTTCTCTGCCTAGTACTGCCAGAGCTGTTTCTGGGACTCCCCTGCGATGCTCTTGTCGATGCTCCTCGTCAAAGCCTGTGGCTCTCAATTGATGCTCTGGTTCTCTTCTGGTTCTCCTTCGGGGATTCAGATCCTGGCATTCTCACCCTCTTCGGTTCTTGGCTCTCAATTGATGCTCTGGTTCTCTTCTGGTTCTCCTTCGGGGATTCAGATCCTGGCATTCTTGCATTCTTCGGTTCTTGGCTCTCGATTCTCTGGTTCTCTTCTGATTCTCCTTCTGGGCTTCGGATCCTGGCATTCTCGCCCTCTTTGGTTCTTGGCTCTCGATTCTCTGGTTCTCTTCTGGTTTTCCTTCTGGGCTTCGGATCCTGGCATTCTCGCCCTCTTTGGTTCTTGGCTCTCGATTCTCTGGTTCTCTTCTGGTTTTCCTTCTGGGCTTCGGATCCTGGCATTCTCGCCCTCTTTGGTTCTTGGCTCTCGATTCTCTGGTTCTCTTCTGGTTCTCCTTCTGGGCTTCAGATCCTGGCATTCTCGCCCTCTTCAGTTCTTGGCTCTCGATTCTCTGGTTCTCTTCTGGTTTTCCTTCCGGGCTTCGGATCCTGGCATTCTCGCCCTCTTCAGTTCTTGGCTCTCGATTCTCTGGTTCTCTTCTGGTTTTCCTTCCGGGCTTCGGATCCTGGCATTCTCGCCCTCTTCGGTTCTCCGCCTCCAGGATTCACACCGTCTCCGCTTCTGATGTGCTGATTCTGGCAGCATCTGTGGTTCTTGGGTGGCGCATCTCCATTTTCCTGGGAAGAGAAGATTCTCTCATTGAGATGCTTCTTCGATTCTCCGGCCCTGAGCATTGGCGATCCCACAACGTCCCCCTTTACGAGTGACCACGGAGACAGGGAGCAGCAGGCGGGGCTGCCGGCTTGGACCCTTGTTAAAGCAAATACAATCTTTATGGTGGGGACCGGAAGGACCCAGAGAGAGAGATTCGTCGTTTCAAACACCTTTCCCAGCCCGGCTCCTCGCGCTAACTTCTCCTCGGGAGCGCCCGGCTGGACCAAAGCGCGATGGGGACGATCCTCTTAGCGGGGTCCCCGGGGCTCTGCGGGCGGCTCGAGCACGTGTAGCCACTTGGGCCGCCTCTGTGTACGTAACTCACGAAAGAGCGAGTGTCCGGAGGCCCCAGAATGCCCCCTCGGCGGACAGTGACGTCCACACGGGTGCCGGCGAGCGGGAGCAGGAGCGGCGCTCCGAGAACTACCGGGGAGGCAGCCACGAGGGCTTCGGCCCCCAAACGCCCCCGACGTTTGTGGCCGTCACTCCAGGGGCCAAGAACAAGGGGGAGGAGACGAGCGACTCGCGGACGTCCCAGTGACGTCCCGCTTTATGGTTATGACAGGCCGGCCGGCCGGCATCTCCCCTGAAGACCCCGAATTCCGGCCGGCCCCCGGGGAGTCGCCCCACTTTGCAGATGAGGAAAAGAAACCGAGAGAAGCCGAGTGGCTCCCTGGCCGCCCCTGCTCGGGGCTCGCCTCCTGCGCAGGGCTCTGCGGCCGTGTCCAGGGACCCGCCGCAGCCTCGACAGCCGGCTCCGCTCCGCTCCGCGTCTTCTCTTGGCCAGGGAGGCTCCTCGGGCGGACTGCAGAGCTCTCCTCTGGCGCTGGGGCCAGGGAGGAGGGCACGTCCGCGGCCTCCCGGCACCGGAGGAGGCCCAAGACGAGTCGGAGGATGGGTGTCTCCGGCCTGGCCGGGCCATGGCAGGACCAGAGCCCCTCCTCCGCTTCTCCATCACTTTCTTCAGGCTAAGCCGTTGCCGTAGCAATGACTCCCCCCAGAGGTGGCCTTTGCTGGCTTCTGAGGGCCAAAGTCTGGGCCAACCGGCTCAGAAGGGCCCCGAGCAGGAGGCAGACGAGGAGGACAGGCCGGCGCAGCCGCCTCCCTCCCGGAGCCTCTCCTGGAAGGGCTTCTGATTCCTCTGGCTGGAGGCGGAGCCCCTCTGGGACAGGAAGGCCCCCCCCCGCCCCCCAGCCGTGCTCCCTTCCAGGCAGACGTCGGAGCCTCCCTGGGAAGGGGCTCCCCAGCCAGAGCCCCCTCTCTGAGGCCCAGCAGCCGCGTCTACACGTCTGGGCGCTCCTGTAGACACGCAGAGCTTCCGGGGCTCGAGAGGCCTCCACGTCCTGCCTGGATCTCTGCTCGGCCGGCCGTTCCTCTGGCCGGGGGAAGCTCCTCGAGCGCCCTCAGACCATCCGGGCCGGCTCCATCGGGCTTGTTGAGCAGCTCGCTGACGGACCCTGGAACATGGGCCTCACGTCTGTGTCCGGAGGGCGGCCGTGCCCGAAGGTGCTGCGACTCAGAGAGTGACTGGCCAACCCGCGCTCCGCTCCTGCGTTCTCCCAGGGGTGCCCGCGCAGCCCCTGTGCTCCTCTCGAGAGGCCAGCGCTCACGGGGTCCGTCTCCCCCGTCTCCTCTGTGCCCCCCAGCAGCCCCCCAAGTGCAGTCCTGACCAACACCTCCGGGGCTCCCCAGCACCCCGGGATCCAGTACTGACGCCCCCCAGCAGCCCCCCAAGTGCAGTTCTGACCAACACCTCCGGGGCTCCCCAGCACCCCGGGATCCAGTACTGACGCCCCCCAGCAGCCCCCCAAGTGCAGTCCTGACCAACACCTCCGGGGCTCCCCAGCACCCCGGGATCCAGTACTGACGCCCCCCAGCAGCCCCCCAAGTGCAGTCCTGACCAACACCTCCGGGGCTCCCCAGCACCCCGGGATCCAGTACTGACGCCCCCCAGCAGCCCCCCAAGTGCAGTCCTGACCAACACCTCCGGGGCTCCCCAGCACCCTGGGATCTAGTACTGACGCCCCCCAGCAGCCCCCCAAGTGCAGTCCTGACCAACACCTCCAGGGGCTCCCCAGCACCCCGGGATCCAGTACTGACGCCCCCCAGCAGCCCCCCAAGTGCAGTCCTGACCAACACCTCCAGGGGCTCCCCAGCACCCCGGGATCCAGTACTGACGCCCCCCAGCAGCCCCCCAAGTGCAGTTCTGACCAACACCTCCGGGGCTCCCCAGCACCCCGGGATCCAGTACTGACGCCCCCCAGCAGCCCCCCAAGTGCAGTCCTGACCAACACCTCCGGGGCTCCCCAGCACCCCGGGATCCAGTACTGACGCCCCCCAGCAGCCCCCCAAGTGCAGTCCTGACCAACACCTCCGGGGCTCCCCAGCACCCCGGGATCCAGTACTGACGCCCCCCAGCAGCCCCCCAAGTGCAGTTCTGACCAACACCTCCGGGGCTCCCCAGCACCCCGGGATCCAGTACTGACGCCCCCCAGCCCTCCTGCCTTGAACCCCCCCCCCCCCCACTGGTCTTCCCGGGCTGCCTCTGGGCTTCCAGAAGAAGCCATTCCCACCCCGACGCTGGTCTCCTCTCTGCCCGTCCTGGCCCCGGCGCAGGCTTCACTGTGCCGCCTTTGTCTCTGCCTCTGCCAGCTTCCCTCTGAGATCCGCCCCAAACGTGTCCTCCCGGCGGGACTCTTCAGGGCTTTTCCCTGTTAGGACCTTCCTGTTCCCACCACCTTCATCGGCTCTGCAGGTAGAAACAGTCATTCGCTTCTTGTCGTCACTCTAGAAAGAGTCCCTGGAGGTTAAGGAGCTCATTCTGGCCCTCCTCTGCAGCCCAGCTCTGGGCACCGACGGACTGACGGGCGGGATGCTCCGGCAGCTCCAGCCTTTAGAATCGCTTCCACTCCTGCCAGTCTGTGCCCGTTTATCAGGGCTGAGATGCTGCTCCGAACTCTTACCTTCCCCATTGTTTCTTACTCAGTAATTTCCATACTGACCAACCCTAACCCTAACCCACCTTCCCTCCTTCCTTCCTTCCTTCCTTCCTTCCTTCCTTCCTTCCTTCCTTCCTTCCTTCCTTCCTTCCTTCCCTCCTTCCCTCCCTCCTTCCCTCCTTCCTTCCTTCCTTCCTTCCTTCCTTCCTTCCTTCCTTCCTTCCTTCCTTCCTTCCCTCCTTCCCTCCCTCCTTCCTTCCTTCCTTCCTTCCTTCCTTCCTTCCTTCCTTCCTTCCTTCCTTCCTTCCTTCCTTCCTTCCTTCCTTCCTTCCCTCCTTCCCTCCCTCCTTCCTTCCTTGCTTCCTTCCTTCCTTCCTTCCTTCCTTCCTTCCCTCCTTCCTTCCTTCCTTCCTTCCTTCCTTCCTTCCTTCCTTCCCTCCTTCCTTCCTTCCTTCCTTCCCTCCTTCCCTCCTTCTGTCCTTCCTTCCTTCCTTCCTTCCTTCCTTCCTTCCTTCCTTCCTTCCTTCCTTCCTTCCTTTCTTCCCTAAACTCCTCCCTTTCCAGAGGGTTTGGCCTTTCCAGCCAATTCCTCCATCTTCCAGCAGCTGCTCCATTTGGCATCCTCTCCTTGATGGTGCCCCTTTTCCAGCCTCCTTTTGTGTGTCTTCTTCCCTTACATTGTAAGCTCCTCTAGGGCAGGGCTTTGGCATTTGAATCTCCAGGACTTAGCACAGTGCTTGGCACATAGCAGGCACTTAATAAAAGTTCATTGACTAAAAGGGATCCATCCTTATCAGGTAAGACTTCCCAGAGGCCAGCTCCAAGAAAGTGTTGGAAGAGAGAGGCTTCCCCTCTCTGGGCAAAGAATCCCTTTGGCATGGGTGGCATTGGGAGGTGGGCACCCCATGATGACAAAGCTCCTGCTCTAGAAATCCACACCACCCACCACCCAAGGGTGCTGAGGAAGACAGACAGGCTCAACAGAGTAAAAGGTCTGCCCTGCTCCAATGCCTCAGAGCGGGGGGACCAACCCATTAGGAAGAGGAGATGTTCTGGGAGAACTTGCCTATCGGTTGCCATGGTGACAGACTTGGCTGCTGCTGCTTCAGTTTCCCATCCTCAATAAGCAAGGACACAGCTCTGGCAGAGATGGAAGAGGGAGCCAATAGGATTCATTGGCCCATCAGTGGAGGATTGCCTGCCAATCAGAAGGCTCGTATGTGCCTTCTGGAGACAATAGGGAGCCACAGAAGCCTCCTGAGCCCTAGAGGTGGGAGCCTAACGTGACCCAACCTCTGCTTTGGGAACATCCCTTGGGTGGCTGTGTGGAGGATGGACCGGCATGGGGAGAGGCTAGAGGCAGGCAGCCCCCCACCAGCAGCTCCTGTGCTAGTCCAGGGGTGAGGGAGGAGGCTCTGGGCTGGGGCAGGGGCTGTGTCAGAGGAGGGAAGGTGCCGCCCTGGAGAAAGGTTGTGGGGGTGAAGTCTGGAGCTTCTAGGAGGGGCCTTCACATTCCCACAGGGGCTGGCAAAGGGTGGAGAGAAGGCAGGAGGGCCAGGCCTGAAGGGGAGTACGGTGGGGCCAGGCGGGAAATGAAGAGATGGCGGAGCTTGGCGCCGGCTTCAGTGGAGGCTCCTGGAAGGAGCCCTGACCATCTAGGCAGAGGGAGGCTGCCTGGGTGGGAAAGGGTCGGCCTCCTCCCACAACTGGCCACAGATCATCATTTCCACACTTGGTGCCTCGGCCACCGGTCACTGTATGTGATGAGGCCAGACTTCTCTGCCTCCCCCGCCCCAAGGCCTCCCTCACCTCAGGAGCCCCTCCCAGAGCCCACCACCTACCCCGGGCACAGCGGACTCTCCGAAGCCGGGCCACCTTCTCCTGGTCCAACAGTGGCCCTGGCAAACTGCCCCCAAAGGCCTGCCTTGCTGGCCCCATCTGCCCTCAGCCTCCAGCTCCCTGGGCCTGGGGAAGGAGTTCTCAGGGATGATCCTGATGGAAGGAGCTTCTTCTGGTCCTCCTCCTCCAGCACTCCAGTGTGTGAAGCCATGGCCCATGTCTTCCCCGAGCCCCGCTCCCCTGAGCCCCCGGCTTCTATGAATCTTAAAACTGCTCAGACTCTACTTCAGAAGATTTGATTAAGCTATTCCTCATTCTCTACTATGGAGGTACTTGATCAGGAATGTATTGAGAACTTTAAAATTACTCCACCCTGCTCAGACAGTGCCTTAGGGGAAGATAAAGTTGGAAACTCCTGATTGAACAATGAAAGTCCCCAACTCTTACTTAAAGTGAAGCAAAAACTCTAAGCTAGATGATCTATTTTTAGATCTAATACAAAAGGGTGCTAAGTACCTATAAAGATTAAATTAATCACTAAAAGGTCAAGCAACTTACAAAGGACAAGCTTAGCAAAGAGATGTGAAATACTCAGAAGATATAATCTACCCAGAGAAGGTGAGAACTAAAGAGTGGTGGGAACTAAGAATGGTCTGTCCTTTGAAAAACGTCTGCTGTGATTGGTAGATGTGAAATTTAGGGGAGGTGACATAAGAGAAAATTCTCTTTAAAAGGAGCTCTCTGAACTCGGTTCAGGGTTCAGGAGTTCAGAGGAGGGTCTCTGAACTCAGTTCAGGAGTTGAGGATTTCAGTGAAGGGCTGGAGCTTGCTTGGGATGATCTTGTGGTGAGTGATAAAGACTGACTCTCTCTCCCTTAAGGCTCAGGCCTAGGCCATTTGGCCTAGGCACTTTCTACTATTTTCTCTTTCTCTCTCTTGTCCCTTATTTCCTTCATTTGTATTAATTAAAATCTCCATAAAACCCAGCTGACTTGGGTATTTTCATATTTGGGAATTTTCCCATGGCGACCACCTATTTTTAATATAAATCAAAGACACTAAAAATTATCTTTACAGTTTGGCCAAAACCTTTACAGTTTTGGCAATTCACAGTCTTGGCAAACCATATTTTCATGGCTACATTTCCCTGAGCCCCGCTCCCCTGAGCCCCCGGCTTCCCCAGCTCCGCTCTGGGCTTCTCGGCTTCTCCTCAGATGCGCCGCCCTCCCCTTGGTCCATAGCCTGACCATGGCTCCCCTCCCGTCCACTGAGGATGGCCGCCAAGCTCCAGCCTCAGCCCTTCTCTTCTGTCTCTCCTTGGCACTTGGGGCATCATTTCTGAAGCACCTACTGCTTGTCCAGCCATGCCCAGTAAGCCTGGGGGGATCCAAATGGAGAAGAGCCGGCCTTTGCCCTCAGGAATTCATCATGCAGTGGTGGGTGGAGGTGGCGGATAAGGGAGCCAGGGTGCCAGAGAAGCTCTGGACGGTCTCTTGAGCTCTTCTGGACCACCCAGGGGTCTGCAGACCTGAGAAGGGCTCCTCATTTCCTTTCAAGCCCATTTGACAGAGGAGTGCCGAGGCCGATAAATAGGGTTCCATGACCCGCCAGGCTCCACAGCCCAGACCCGAAGTCCTCCTCCTTCCGTGGCTCTGCCCAGCAGAGAGCACAGCCAGGAAATGACGAGAGGAGGACGATGCTCCAATGAAGAGGGTCGGGAAAGGCTTCCTGCAGATGGAGGACTCGAACTGACCCGGAAGGAAGCAGCTGGCCAGGAGATGGGGATGAGGAGGAGATGGCAGGAGAGTCCCCGAGCCGGGAGGGCGACGCAGGCTCTGGTTCCTGGAGCTTCCTGGAGGCTGGTGCCGGAGGGCCGCGGAGAACCCAGAGGGGGCCGTGGATGAGGCTGGGGAGAGGAAGGGCTGCACAGGCCAGGTGGGGCACTTGGTTTTTGCTGCTGTAGGCAACGGGGAGCCCCTGGAGTTTATGGATGGGAGTGACACAGTCAGCCCTGACCTCGGTGGAAGTCGCGCTAGTGGCTGAGAGTTTGGCTTAGAATCGGGAGAGACCGGCGTGGGTGGGTGGATGTCCCCACAGCCCTTACAGGGATCTGGGGAGGAAGCGGGAGCTGAGCCAGAAGAAAGAAGGGGGCCTCCGAGAGAGGCTGCAGAGGCCAAAGCCCAGGCCTTGGGGAGACGGGGAGGAAGAGGAGACAGGAAGGGGAAGGAGGGCAGATCCTGCTTCTGACGTTGGTTTAAGATGGCTGCTGGGCTTCCAGGCCAAGAGGTCTGAAAGGCTGGAGGAAGGGCCAGAGTGGAGGCTGGGAGCAGTTGGGGAAGGAGAGGGAGAGGCAAGAACTGTCAGCACAGAATCGGCCACTGCAGAGAGCGCCAGCCCTGGGGGCGGAGGATCGGCCAAGGAAACGGAGAAGAAGCAGTCAGAGAGGGAGGAGGAGAAGCAGGAGACAAGAATGTCCGAGAGCTGGGAGAGCAGAGCACGGCCGGCAGTGCAGGCCAAGGAACGAGGATGGAGAGGATGGAGAAAAGGCCGCTGGATTTGGCAATTTGGAGCATCTCAACAGCCGGGGCAGCCCCGCGGCAGCAGACGACGGCTGGCCGCCTACTTGGGGCTGACGGGGGCTGAGAAGGGTTTTTACGGACAACGCGAAGGACGGGGCATCCGGCAGAGTTTGCCAGCCAGTGAGCTGGTCCAACCCACTTGCAAAATTTAGAGCTCGGCCAAATGGTCCCCAGAGAGGCAGCGGCGCCTTGCCTAGAGTCCTGCGGGTGGTTGGAGCCCAGATAGGTCAGGACGGCACAACAGCCGAGCCAAAGGAAACGAAGTGCTGAGAAAGGGAGGCACGGAAGGAGCGTGTCCTGAGCCCGGGGCCAGTCCTGTCTTTGCACAAAGGATGGAAGGTCCTTGGCTCTCCTCACCGATGCTCTGCCTCCAGGTCCTCCCCTGTGGGCTGAGGCCCGGCTCTTCTGCCCCTGCTCTGTCTCCTGCCCTTGCCCTCATGGACCTCCCTTTCTGCAGTGGTGCAGTCACTGGAGCTCTTGTGAGGACCACATGAGACGGAATGTCTGGAAAGGCCTTTGCTACTAGAGGAGTATCAGCCACTGTCAGTACCACCACCACCATGACCTCACCACCACCACCATCATCTTCATCACCACCACCATCTTCTTCATCACCATCATCACCTTCTTCACCACCACCATCTTCCTCACCACCATCATCTTCATCACCACCACCATCTTCTTCATCACCACCATCATCTTCATCACCACCACCATCTTCATCATCACCACCACCATCTTCATCACCACCATCATCTTCATCACCACCACCATCTTCTTCATCACCACCATCATCTTCATCACCACCATCATCTTCATCACCACCACCATCTTCATCATCACCATCATCTTCATCATCACCATCATCGTCTTCATCACCATCACCTTCTTCACCACCATCATCTTCATCATCATCATCTTCTTCAACACCACCATCTTCTTCATCACCACCATCATCTTCATCACCACCACCATCTTCATCATCACCATCATCTTCATCATCACCATCATCTTCTTCTTCATCACCATCACCTTCTTCACCACCATCATCTTTATCACCACCATCATCTTCTTCTTCACCACCATCATCTTCATCACCACCACCATCTTCATCATCACCATCATAGTCTTCATCACCATCACCTTCTTCACCACCATCATCTTCATCATCATCATCTTCTTCAACACCACCATCTTCTTCATCACCATCATCTTTATCACCACCATCATCTTCTTCTTCACCACCATCATCTTCATCACCACCACCATCTTCTTCTTCACCACCATCATCTTCATCATCATCATCGCCTTCTTCAGCACCATCATCACTACTGTTGTTATTTCATTTTTGCAAACCTTGAAGCTGCAGAGCCCTGTAGCTTTGGCCATCAGTACTCCCTTTGGCAAGGAAAGCGTCATGGAAAGTGTCAACTGTTGGGTGTGGGCTCCTCTGAGACGCATTTGCTATGCAATATTTTGGATGATGGTTTTCCTGGGCAGGTCAGTGCTATCGTGGACAGAACGCCTGAGTCAGTAAGGCTTGAGTTCAAGTCCCAAGCCAGACACAGACTAGCGATGACCTATGACACATGTGTCAGTAGACATATGTAGCCATTCTTGATGACATACAGCTGCATGTGGCCATGTGCCAAGGACATTTTTTTTTCTCGAGGTGACACACCGCCCGAGTTATGCTCTGTTTTTTGGCAAATTTTGACACACCATCCTCAAAAGGTTGCCTATCACTGCTACATGATGCTTGGCAAGTCATCCAGCCCCTGCTTGTCTCTGTAAAATGGGGTTAATAAGAATCCCTCCCTCTCGTTGGAAGAACCAAATGAGATCCTCTCTGAAGGGCCTGCGTGCAGTAAGTGTTATGATGATGATGATGATGGTGATGATGGTGATGATGAAGAAGATGATGATGATGGTGATGATGGTGATGATGAAGAAGATGATGATGATGGTGATGATGAAGATGATGATGGTGATGATGAAGAAGATGATGATGATGGTGATGATGAAGATGATGATGATGGTGATGATGAAGATGATGATGGTGATGATGAAGATGATGATGGTGATGATGAAGAAGAAGATGATGATGGTGATGATGAAGAAGATGATGATGGTGATGATGAAGATGATGATGGTGATGATGAAGATGATGATGGTGATGATGAAGAAGAAGATGATGATGGTGATGATGAAGAAGATGATGATGGTGATGATGAAGATGATGATGGTGATGATGATGATGAAGATGATGATGTCTGCCAGGGAAGGCAGACAGTTCAGATCATTGAGGATCCCCAATCTCCGAGTGCTTAAGGCTTGGGATCAGGTAAGACAGACAGTCAGAGCTGCCACATGGGCTACTGGTAAGAACCCACAGCAGCACCCCAGCGAGCCCCGTGTGAGCGCTGAGAGAGAAGGCTGCTCCGGGGCCTCCTCTTGCCCTCTGACTGCACCTTCTCAGCCTTCTGGACTGTCTCATCCCTCCCTCCCTCCCTCCCCTTATTTGCTCGCTTCATTCCTTCTTTCTCAATGATCTCATGAGTTCTTCAGATACTTCCCTTACACATGCACACACAGGCACACGCATGCACACACATGCACACACACACACGCACGTGCATGTCTGTGTAGCTGGGAGAGAGAGACACAGAGGCAGCCCCATCCTGCATCTCGACTCTCCACCTCAAGCTCCTGTTGGGCCTTTCCCAATGGCCTTGCCGGGGAGGCCCCCAACCCAAAGGTGCTGGCGGGGGACGTGCGTCCTTCCCCCTCCTCACTGTCGGGGGGCTCTGCAGGCCCTCAGGGGACCCCCCCGGCCCCACCCTGCGCTCTTCACCCCCTCCCCCAGCCGATCGTCCTGGGGACCCGCCTCGTGGCTCCCCTGCTCAGGCCAGCGGCCCCTCCGCCTCCCCCTTGTCCATCCGCCCTCTTTAGGGCCGGCCTCTTCTCTGGGACAGACTCCGAGCCCCGGCCTGTCCCAGGACGCTCCCTCGCCTTCCCCTAGGCTGCGGCTGCGGCTGCTCTTCTCCCCTCAGCCAGACTCTTCCCGCCTGGAAGGCACCGGCCCGCCTCGGAGCCTCCTCCACCTCCTTCCAGGCTCAGCCCAGGAGCCCCGGACGGACACTTCCTGGCTGGGTGACCCTGGACGAGCCACTCAGCCCCGGCCCGGCTGTGCCTCTGCCTTGGGACAGAAGGAAGGTTGGCAGAGAAAGAAGAGACGAGGCCTGGCCTTGAGGGGGGGCTGCAGCCTGCTCACGGTCCGGCCCCCAGGAAGCCCCCTGGGAGGTCTCTGACCCCAGGAAGCCCCCCTGGAAGGTCTCTGACCCCCAGATCAGTCTCTGACCCCAGGAAGCTCCCCCGGGAGGTCTCTGACCCCCAGATCAGTCTCTGACCCCCCAGAAAGCCCCCCAGGAGGTCTCTGACCCCCAGGAAGCCCCCCAGGAGGTCTCTGACCCCAGGAAGCCCCCCAGGAGGTCTCTGACCCCCAGATCAGTCTCTGACCCCCAGGAAGCCCCCCCCGGGAGGTCTCTGACCCCCAGATCAGTCTCTGACCCCCAGGAAGCCCCCCCCGGGAGGTCTCTGACCCCAGGAAGCCCCCCAGGAGGTCTCTGACCCCCAGGAAGCCCCCCCAGGAGGTCTCTGACCCCAGGAAGCCCCCCCGGAAGGTCTCTGACCCCCAGGAAGCCCCCCCAGGAGGTCTCTGACCCCCAGGAAGCCCCCCAGGAGGTCTCTGACCCCCAGGAAGCCCCCCCAGGAGGTCTCTGACCCCAGGAAGCCCCCCCAGAAGGTCTCTGACCCCCAGATCAGTCTCTGACCCCCAGGAAGCCCCCCCCGGGAGGTCTCTGACCCCCAGATCAGTCTCTGACCCCCAGGAAGCCCCCCCCGGGAGGTCTCTGACCCCAGGAAGCCCCCCAGGAGGTCTCTGACCCCCAGGAAGCCCCCCCAGGAGGTCTCTGACCCCAGGAAGCCCCCCCGGAAGGTCTCTGACCCCCAGGAAGCCCCCCCAGGAGGTCTCTGACCCCCAGGAAGCCCCCCAGGAGGTCTCTGACCCCCAGGAAGCCCCCCCAGGAGGTCTCTGACCCCAGGAAGCCCCCCCAGAAGGTCTCTGACCCCCAGATCAGTCTCTGACCCCCAGGAAGCCCCCCCCGGGAGGTCTCTGACCCCCAGATCAGTCTCTGACCCCCAGGAAGCCCCCCCCGGGAGGTCTCTGACCCCAGGAAGCCCCCCAGGAGGTCTCTGACCCCCAGGAAGCCCCCCCAGGAGGTCTCTGACCCCAGGAAGCCCCCCCCGGGAGGTCTCTGACCCCCAGATCAGTCTCTGACCCCCAGGAAGCCCCCCCCGGGAGGTCTCTGACCCCAGGAAGCCCCCCAGGAGGTCTCTGACCCCCAGGAAGCCCCCCCAGGAGGTCTCTGACCCCAGGAAGCCCCCCCGGAAGGTCTCTGACCCCCAGGAAGCCCCCCCAGGAGGTCTCTGACCCCCAGGAAGCCCCCCAGGAGGTCTCTGACCCCCAGGAAGCCCCCCCCCCCCGGTAGTCCCCAGCTGCCCAGCAGTGAGGGTGGTTCAGGGCAGGGTTGGGTTCCCAGCATCTTTTGGGGGGATTTACGGCTGGGGGATGTTGGTGCCTCCCTCCGGCTCCCTCCTGTAAATCTTGCCCAGTGGATGGCGGGACCTGTTTGGGTGACCTCCGGGTGAGCCTCGGTTTCCTCCTCGGGTGCATCCCAGGATCCCGGAGAGCCCGGACGGTCCGGGGGGGGGACTGTTTGGGTCCCAGACCAGGCCCAGCCTGAGCGTCCCGGAGCGCGGCAGAGCAGGCTTTGGGCCCCTGGAAGGACGGGGGGCCGCAGGGGAGGGACGGGGCGGCCGGCATTTGGCCACTCAGCTGGGCCCTGACGAGGGGAGAGCCGGAAGTCTAAAGAACCACGGCCGAGCGGTGCGAGCCCAGTTTTGTCCCTATTTGGCTGCAGAGAGAATCAGGCCGGACGACAACAGCTCCTCTCTAATAACGCAGACAAAAAGGGGTCCATTCCCTGCTCGAATACCTCCAGAGATGGGAAACTCACTCCCTGCCCAGGCAGACCGCTTACTGCTGGGCGGCCCCATTTTTCATGCTCCCAGGCAGGGACCTACCGCCTGGCAGGGTCCCTCCATAACGCCCAGTTCTGCCTTTGGAGACGAGCCGACGACGCTATTCCCCCTTCGATCTGTCCACCCTCCGGATACTTGGAGGCCCAGGTCCCTCCTCCACACTCACCATCCCCTTTCCTTTCAACCACTCGATGCCGCCGTCTTCCCTGGATGTCTCACATCTTGTCAGCCTCCTGCCCCAAAGATGGCATCCAGAGTGGGCACCCCCGCCAGACGGTCCCTGCCTCGGCCTCACACAGCCGCCATCATGTGCCAACCAGGGCCAGCGGGGGAGGGCAAGAGCCTCCCCCCCCCGGGCACGGCCTGGAGTCACACACGAGGACACCAAGCAGGCCTCTGGGCATCGTGGGGGGGGGGCTCTGAGGTGCCCCCAGAGGCACAGACACGCCCTCCATATAGGCACATGTATGACCAAAGTGTGTATATTGTCAGGGATCTCCCCCTTAGAGCAGGAGCTCCTCAGGGGCAGGGGCCACCCTTGCCTTCCTTTGACCCCCGTCCAGTGCCCGGGGATCGGGGCGTCCCGGGCCTGCTGGGAGGTGACGGGCAGGACAGAGGCCCGAGCTCTGCCCAGGTGAGAACTCTCCCCTCTGGCGTCCTGGCAGCACCCCCTCTTTCCAGGGGCTCTAAAGGGACCCCAGATGGCACTCTGTACACTGGATCCCCTGGGTGAGGGCAGTCAGCTGGGCTGCCCCATTCCTGTGGCGTTGGGCCCCTCTGCTCATGGGGACCCTCTCCATGACAGGAGGCGCACAGAGGACTCTGCTCCTTGGCTGCCCTTTAGGGGTGCCTCCAGTAATGAAGGGGATCCCATTGCAGGACAGAACCGAGCAGGGGTGAGACAGACACATGGCCAAAGCATCTTCAGAGGTCACTTCCTCTTCCTCCTCCTCTTCCTCCTTATTCGCTTCTTCCTCTTCCTGCTCCTCTTCCTCCTTATTTGCTTCTTCCTCTTCCTCCTCCTCTTCCTCCTTATTTGCTTCTTCCTCTTCCTGCTCCTCTTCTTCCTCCTTATTTTCCTCTTCCTCCTCCTCTTTCTCTTCCTCTTCTTCCTCCTTATTCACCTCCTCCTCTTCCTCTTTCTCCTTAGTTACCTCTTTCTCCTCTTCCTCCTTATTCACCTTTTCCTTCTCTTTCTCTTCCTCCTCTTCCTCTTCTTCCTCCTCTTCCTCCTTATTCACTTCCTCTTCTTCCTCTTCCTCCTCCTCCTCTTCCTCTTCCTCCTTATTCACCTCTTCCTCCTCTTTCTCTTTTCCTCTTCCTCCTCTTCCTCTTCTTTCTCTTCTTCCTCCTCTTCCTCTTCTTCCTCCTTTTTCACCTCTTTCTCCTCTTCCTCCTTATTCACCTCTTCCTTCTCTTTCTCTTCCTCCTCTTCCTCCTTATTCATCTCCTCTTCTTCTTCCTCCTCCTCTTCTCCTCTTCCTCCTTATTCACCTCTTCCTCCTCCTCCTCCTCTTCTTCTTCCTCCTCTTCCTCCTTATTCACTTCCTCTTCTTCCTCTTCCTCCTTATTTGCCTCTTCCTCCTCTTCCTCTTCTTCCTCCTCTTCCTCTTCTTCCTCCTCTTCTTTGTCCTCTTCCTCTTCCTCCTCCTCCTCTTCCTCCTTCTCCTCCTCCTCCTCTTAGAGCCCCCCAATTCCCCAGAGGCTCAGCCCCAGCACTGACTTCTACCTGCTGTAGGGAGGATGGTGAGGGCGGTACCCGCTGGACCACCTGCCCATGGAGTCTGTGGGATGCTGTGGCCCAGCTCTCCCGAGGGAGCCGATTGGGAGGGGTGTGGGAGACGCCCTCGAATCATGGGGCAAGATGAAGAGAGGAGGCTCTCCAGAGAGCAGAAGGCAGGAGGCTGAGCCGGGCCACAGAGGCCCAGGGACACGGGGGGAGAGGGATGCCAGAAGGAGGCCAGCCTGGAGGAGGCATCTCAATGGGAATCCCTTTGGGGAGGGGAGACAAGCAGAGGGTGATCTTGCGGTCAGATCTTGGGCTTCCCGCAGGCGTCTGGAATTGTAGGAACTGATGAGGCTGCCTGGCCGGACCCAGAGGGCACTCCAAGAACTACGGAGACCCTAGCAGGAAACGTGCAGGTGGCAATGAGGTTCTCCTGGAGGGGGGACCCGGATCCCCAGGAAGCAGGAGCCACGCGGTGCCCCCCACCGCAGGTCTGCACTCTCCCATGGCCTCACCTCTCAGACCAGTCTTGCACCTACACAAACATTCGCACACTCGCACACTTGGACACTCACACCCATTCACATCCACGTCACATGTGTGTGCACACTTGCACATGTCACCTCCACACCTACTTACACAGAAGACATCCTCACGCATTTGCACACTCACACACGTCACCTCCACACCCACTTACACACCCATCCTTGCACAGGCTCACCCACACGCCTCCACCGCAGGATGGAAGCCCCTCTAGGGCCACGCCTGCTTCGTAGTCGCCTTGGCATCTCTAGGGCTCAGCAAAGGGCCTTGAACAGTGTGCCCAGATGGGTGTCAGTTCTCCTCCCAGAGACAGAGCTGCCGGGCGTTGACAACTCAGAGCCCAGAGGTGGCTGGAGGCCCTGAGAGGTCGGGTCACTCGCCCCAGGTTGCATAGCCCGTGTGTATCCAAGGCAGGACTTGAACCCAAAGCCAGGCCTTCCCGACCGATCCCAAGGCGTCCTGCCGTTGCTCCAGGGCCTCTCGGCCCAGCCTTCCTCCCGCTCCTCCCCCTTCATTCCCGGGCAGACAGGACGGGGCTCCCTCGTGGAGTGGGAAGGGCCTTCAGTGGTCGTCCCAAAGGAATCCCCACAGGCCGAGGCGGGGAGCCCACTCCGGCCCAGGGTGACGGATGGTCCAGGCCCTTCCTTTGGTCCTCGCTGGGCTCGCCCGGGGAATCTGCACCCGAGGGGGGCCCTGGCACAGAGCCTTCCCCTCCCCCAAGCCGCTTGTGGGGGGGCAGCTTGCTGGCAGGGAGGTTTCCCAGCTCCGGGATGCGGGCCGGGGGGGACAGGAGGCCCGTGGGTGCTGGTGGGAGGGATCTGCCTCCCCAGGGACGGGAGGTGTCAGCAAAATGCCGCCCGAGGGAACACAGAAGGGAAATGGGGGAGCTTCAAAGCTCCCCGCAATTAAGGGGCGGAGGCGGCCCAGAAAATGAAAACATGCCCTCGGAGGGGAGGACGGTGCCCCCAGCTGCCCAGGGGCTCCCTGATGTTCCGATAAGGGGTGGGAGCGCGGCCCAGCCCCGGGCTCCTCATTAGCACTCTTGGAAAGGAGTTCTAACACTCTCCCGGACTGGGGAAGAGCGTCCGGGCACCCGCCCGCCTGGCAGCCCTGCCAACGCGCCCGGCCCTGTTTACGTCTGCTAAGCTCCGCCACACAGCAGACGCCTCGCAGGCCCCACAGTGCCCCGTGGCAGACGTCCACCCAGCCCAGGAGGCCCCGGCTCGGGGTCCCCCCTCTGGTGCTCCGTCTGGAACACTGTGTGGAGGAAGACGCTCCTCCTCTGGCAGAGCAGGGAAGGCGGCTCCTGTCTGGAAAACTCCCCCCATTCGGCACAATCAAGGCGTTGGCAAGCAGGCCATGGGTGCCTGGGCCACCTACAAGCGTGAAGATCCAGGGGAAATGAGTGCGAATCCTAGCTGGCGTGGGTATGGACTTGCTGGGTGACTTTGGGCAAGTGTCTTCCCTTCTCTGGGCCCCAGCTTCCTTCTCTGGGATATAAGCCCTGGGATACAGGAATAGACTCGATGGCATCTATGGCCACGTCCAACTCTGAGTCTTACAAGACAGTTCCCAAGGGAAGCAGCCAGGGCAAGGCCTAAGGCCAAAGCAAATTTGACAGATATGGCCAATGTGAAGGCCATGTGATACTTAATTCATAGGATCATGTGTCTAGAGTAGGAAGGGACCTTGGAGGCTACCAAGCCCAGCCCCTCATTTTACAAGTAGGAAAATTGGGATCCAGGGGGCTAAGAAATTGCCCAGGGTCACAAGAGAAGAAGTGTTATTAGTGTCAGGATTTGAACACCAGTCCTCTGACTTCAAATTCAGCATTATCCATTATACCAGTCATTGGTCCTTTCTATGACCATAGAATACTTTTTGTTTTTTAAACTCTTACCTCCCATCTTGGAATCAATACTGTGTATTGGCTCCAAGGCAGAAGAGTGGTGAGGGCTAGGCAAGAGGGGTGAAGTGACTTGCCCAGGGTCACACATCTAGGAAGTGTCTGAGGTCAGATTGGAACCTAGGACCTCCTGTCTCTAGGTCTGGCTCTCAATCCACTGAGCTACCTAGCTGCCCCTCCTAATCATAAAATTCTAAACTGGAATGAACCTTAGAGAATAGATTCTACCACCACCTTCCAGAAGCCCACCTACACTATCTGTGACTGTGAGTCCCTACTTGGTCATCAACAGGAAGTTGACTTCTTATGTCCTGGTGATTCTTACAGGCAGAGAATAAGATTTGTGGGACCCAACAAAGAACAAAGGCTTCAAGTGATGAGTTGTGTATATGTATTGGAATTGGAACCACAATCAAGAACAGCTTATGAAAGGGATGGTTAGAGAATCCTTAGAAAAGTCACTGACAGTGAAGCAGAGACCACCTGCCCTCTTCCAGAGTAGTCTGCGCCAGTCTAACCTGCTGTGAACAGGGTTAGTGACCTGGCAGATCAGAGGGACCATGCAGGTAGTACTTGTGGGATCACCAGATATTTAGAAAGTTTGAGTTCACAAAGAGCCTCCCCTGAACTAGGGTCATAAGGAACATCCCCAAGGAAAGGGCACCCTTGAAGTACTGAGGCAGGGGGGTTCGTTGTTCATCAGAATGTGGGCAGCTTTCTTCTTAGCAGGAGACCAGGTGGGCTATTAGAGTGGCGCTACTTGCCAGCTTCTCATCTGGCCTGGGAACAATCATCTTCACTGCCAGGCTTGAGATTCTCTGTCTCTCTCTATCTCTGTCTCTCTTTCTGTCTGTTTCGGTCCCTGTCTCTTTCTCTTTGTCTCTCTATCATTCTGCCTCTCCTCTCTCCTTTTCTCCCTCTACTTGCCTTTTTCTCTTTCTGTCTGTCTCTCTGTTGCTTTCTCTTTGCATGTCTGTCTCTCTGCTCTCCCCTACCCCCATTCTCTGCCCCATTCTCCCTCCACAACCTGAAGCCTAGCTGGGTTGAATCCCTGCATCTCACACACACACACACACACACACACACACACACACACACACAACCATTTCTCATGTGAAAGCAAGCCAGCGCCTGGCTCTTTCAACAGCTGTGCTCTAAGATCAGATCATTCATGGTGGCTTTGGGGGTTTTTGTTAGGTTTTCTGCTGTGTTTTGGCTATTGGATATCATTCCCCAAAGAGGCCAAATTTGAATAAAGTTCACCCCCGCCCCCGCCTGGGCACCTCAGTGCCACAGTAGAAAGAGTTCTGCATCCACAGACAAGAAGACATGGGTTCGAATCTTGCCCCATGCATTCACTAGCTGGGTGACTGGATTAGGATTTGAAGCCCTCTGGGTCTCAGGTTCTTTATCTGAGAAGGTCCCACTCAGTAGCTTCTTGGTGCTCCCTGGATCTAGTTCCCCATTCTAGAATTCCGGGTTCCGGTCTCCTCCGGCCTTCTCACCAATTCCTGGCAAACTGCTCGACCTTCCAAGCCAGGGAATGAGCCTGTACTTTGTGCATCTGTTTCTCTGCTCTCTCAGCTCTCGTGCTCGGACTGTCTGCCTCCTGAATCATTTCCGGCCTTCAAGGCTCCGCTCAGATGTCCTCCTCGTCCCCTTGCATTCCGGGTCCCAGGCACACCAGCTCGCCTGCTCGTCCTCATCTAAGATTTACATGGCCATGAGTGGCCCGAGAGGTGGCAATGTTGGCTGAAGGAACAGCAGGGCTTTGTTCTTCCCGGGAAGGAAGGAGTCCGACAGCCTCTGCCTCCCTTTGGCCTTCACCTCATGGGATCCTCTTCCGTGGGCCTGGGCAAGGGCAGCTTCCTCCTGGGTAAAACGAGGCCGCGATGGACGAGGGGACTTGGGAGCTCCCTCCTGGCCTCGCATCCGAGCCTCCCATTGCCCGTTGAGCCCAGGCCGCCTCTTTCTCGGCCCTATTTCCGACCCTGGCAGGAGGCACCGCTACCATTCCCAGAGACGGGGAGGGTTGTCACTTGGTTCTGTATTGCTCTGGTGACAAGCTGGCCAGTTACTTCCCGCTGCCGGACCTCGGCTCTCCCCTCAGTAGAACCAGGCCCCCCGCGTCTAGGAGCCGAGCCTCTCCGGATGTCCAGACTCCCCTGTGGGCACGGCTGCTGCCTGGGCGCAGACACTGACACGAGACCGACTTGTCTCCAACTCACAATATCCTTCAGGCCTCGAGCATCCACCGGGGACGGCCATCGATGCCAGCCGAGAGATCGAGAAGGGGGAACGGATTCTTCTGTCGAGATGAGGGCTGAGAGACAAGCATTTAGGAACGGCCCAAGAGGTACCGCTGAGCAGCCCCCAGACCCCAATAGAGATGCTCAGAGAGCTCTGAGTTCGCATCCTCCGCTTCCCTGAAAAGGCCATCCCTCCCCCCGCCCCCCCCCCCCCCCGTTCTGGGACAACCTTCTTTTTAGGGCTGGAGGGAGGAAGGTAGTGGCAGACTGAGCAGAGCCGACTTCTTCCAGAGTTAGAGAGGAAGTTCTTCAGGATGGCTTTGGGTTCAACTGGGAAAAGAGCCAAATCCAGACCTGGTCTCTAGAAAAGTGGTCTAAAAACAAGAAAGTGAGATGGGCTGGCATAGAAGATGGCATCCTTCTTGCTAGTGAGAAAGCCCGGAGCAACGTAGAGGCAGAAAGACCTACATGCAGATCCTGCCTCAGTTTCCTCATCCGTAAGCAGAGGCCATGTAACTACTTGGCAGTCGTGCCTCCCCAGGCAGGATCCTTGTCTAGGGCTGAATTGGACCAGCTACCCAAAGACGCCCTTCCCAGCCCTGGCATTCTGGGAGTCGGTGACACGTTCTGCTGGGCCTCTGAGCAGATTTAGAATTGATGTCGGGAAAGAGTTTTGAAACGGGATCTCTTCTCCCCAAGAGTGGAATGTGCTGCCCCAGGAGGTCCTGGGCTGGAGGAGACACGAGCAGCGTTCTAGGCCAAGCTGTCCTCAACAGGCTTTCCCACTCTGACACCCCCAACTGCAGGGTGGAGACTCCTCCGCCCCTCGAGGCAGCCCAGGCCGGGCCCGGACAACATGGCTTGGGGGCTGTTCCTGGCATGACTCCGAACTTTTCCTTTTTGCAATTTCTCTCCATCCAGCTTGGCTCAATCAATCGACAACAAGCAAGTGTTTGTTCATCATTTCAGTGGGCCGGATTCAGAGCTCGGCTCTGGGGATGCAGATGTGATGAGGCTCCGGCCGTGGTCTCTCAAACCACACAGAGTCCCAGAGCAAGGAGTTAGGCTCAAAAGGCATTGGCTCCAGCCTTCCTCCCTTCCTTCCTTCCTTCCTTCCTCCCTTCCTTCCTTCCTTCCTTTCTTCCTTCCTTCCTTCCTTCCTTCCTTCCTTCCTTCCTTCCTTCCTTCCTTCCTCCCTCCCTCCCTCCCTTCCTTCCTTCCTTCCTTCCTTCCTTCCTTCCTTCCTTCCTTCCTTCCTTCCTTCCTTCCTCTTTCCTCCCTTCCTTCCTCCCGCTTTCCTTCCTTCCTCCCTCCTTTCCTTCCTCCCTCCTTTCCTTCCTTCCTTCCTTCCTTCCTTCCTTCCTTCCTCCCTCCCTTCTTTCGTCTCTTCCTTCCTCCCTCCCTCCTTTCCTTCCTTCCTCCCTCCCTTCCCTTCTTCCTTCCTCCTTCCCTTCCTCCCTCCCTCCTTTCCTTCCTTCCTTCCTTCCTTCCTCCCTCTTTTCCTCCCTTCCTACCTTCCCTCCCTCTTTCCTTCCTTCCTTCCTTCCTGCCTCCCTCCCTCCCCCCTTCCTTCCTCCCTCCCTCCTTTCTTTCCTTCCTTCCTTCCTTCCCTCTTTTCCTCCCTCCCCCTTCCTCCCTTCCTTCCTTCCTTCTTTCCTTCCTTCCTTCCTTCCTTCCTCCCTCCTTCCTTTCCTTCCTTCCCTCTCCTTCCTTCCCTCTTTCCTTCCTCCTTCCTTCCTCCCTCCCTTCTTCCTTCCTTCCTTCCTTCCTTCCTTCCTTCCTTCCTTCCTTCCTTCCTTCCTTCCTTCCTTCCTTCCTTCCTTCCTTCATCTCTCTGTCTTTCTCTTTCTTTTATCTCCCCCTCACCAAGCCTTTTCAAGTTGAAGCAAAAGTATTTATTATTTGGGAGTGACATACAGGAAATTAGGGTTATAAATTGTATTTAAAATGGCACCGTTTCCAACTGTCTTTAATGCTAATCTTACCGCTAATCGGTTGAGAGCTGTGTGTTTTGACTTGAGAAGTTTTTCTTCTTTTTTAATTAATTCTCGGCTGCACCACATGAAACATCTGAGGTGGAGGCGTTCCAAGAGGCTCCAAGTTGTTGGAAAGAGTTGCTCCCATTGGGATTCAAACTGCCTTCTTCCTGGAGGCACAGCCTCAGAATTTCCTGGGGGTGGGGGTGAGGCATTGCCTGGCTAATGTGGGGTCCACCCTTTCAAAAGCCCAAAGTGATAAAGAGTCTGGTCCTAGGAAGGTTTGCCAAGCTGAAGAAGGGTTTTGTGCTGGCCTTCGAGACCCTCCATGGTCTGGGACTCACTTTATCCACCAAGCGTATTTCCTGTGACCCTCATGGTGAGACTTTGGGGAAATCACAGGTCTCAGTTTCCCCATCTGAAAAATGGTAGGCTGGTCTTTCCTCGCCAAGTTCATGTCATTCTTCATTCTGTGCACACACACATACCCCACACAAGTACTTTATCTCTATTGCCTCAGATTATTCTGGAATTATTTCCCATCTCACTACAAATGGGGTGTTCTTGACACAGGTCATGCGTCCTCCTTCTCTCGTACCCAGCAGTGCCTGGTTCCAGTAGAGCCAGGTCTGGACATTTCTGCCCTTCACTCAAGTACCCGCATCAGCCTGCATCAAGGAGAGGCATGGAGAGTGTAGTCCTGGTCTGCTGAGAAAAGACAGAGATCCTGGGGCATTGGCTAGAGCAGTGATGGTGAACGTGTGGCACAGGTGCCCAAACTGGCACACAGAGTGCTCTCTGTGAGCACACAGCCACCCCCACCCCAGAGTTCATTACTAGAAAGGCAGAACTCAGTAGAAGCTGCTCCCTTCCCCCTCTCCATCACACCTCCCCACCCCTTCACCCAGCAACCCAATGGGAATACCTGGGGGAAAGGTAGGTGGTTCATAGGTGGCAGAGCTAGAAGGGAGCAGAACACTCAGGCCACTCCCCTCCCCCTCTCCATATATACTTCTCATCACCCATCCTGTCACCCAGCAGCCCAATGGGAGCACTTCCTCCCTCCCCTGCATGGGGAAAAAGGGGGTGTAAGGCATACCCTGTAGGGAGGGGCATGGCACATGATCTCTAAGAGGTCCACCATCACTGGACTAGAGGCTGCTTTTCTTGTTCAATAGGTGTCTGTGTCTATTACTTCTACACTAAAAGAGGCCCTCAGCTCCTTGGCCTTGAATGGCCTCTACGTTGGAGGCCCTCTGAGTCCAGCACCTGGGGACAAAGGCCTGTGTGTCCTCCTCTCATTACAGTGCTGTTCAACAGCCTCTTCATAAACAAATCCCGATATTTCTGTTGCCGCTGCTCCTGGAACATGCTGTTCCCACCAAATGTGCCACATTATTAGCAGCAATCAGAACAGGAGCAATGGCACAGTTCCTCATGGCCCTCCTCCTCTGCCCCCAGCTCCAGAGAGCCATCTTGAATATCTGGGCTTATCCGCCTGTCCCCTGACTTCACTACCTGCTCCCCCCTCCAGAAATGGCCAGAGTTTGTCTGTTGAATTCAGATCTATCTTCTTCTTTTAACCCCTACCTTGTCTCAGCATCAATAGTGCATCATCCACCAACTAAATGTGTGTCCTTGACCATCTCATCTGGCCAGTCAAGGCTTTAGCTCCCTTCTCAATAAAATGAAGAGAATTCCATAACCTGGATTTCTTTCTTAGGCTCTAGTCTCAGTTTTGTCACTTTCTGACTATTAGACATTGGGCAAGTCCCTTCTCCATTCTCAGCCTCAGTTTCCACATCTTAAAAATGAGAAAGTGGACTCTTAAGAGTCTCGAAGGTTCTTTCCTTCTCTCTAAGATCATAAGTCAAGGTTGCACCCATGGTGGCAGTTAGGAATGGAAGCCAAATCTCCTAACTCCCAAAATGGAGGTCTCTTTTTTACATCGGATTGGTCCACTATGTACCTCCTAACATGCTTTTGGATTGTTCCAAGGACTAGAACTTGGTGGGCAATGGGTTCTGGTGCCACCCTTTACTCTACCTTCAACTTCTGCTCTCTCAACTGTCCATCATCCACTCATCTATCTAATCATCTCTCTGTCTATCCATCCATCCACCATCCATCCATCCATTCATCTGCGATCTGTCCATCCATCCATCCATCCATCTGCCATCTGTCCATCCATCCATGCATCCATCCATCCATCCACCATCTGTCCATCCATCAATCATCCATCCATCCATCCATCTGTCCATCCGTCCGTCCATCCATCCATCCATCTGCCATCCGTCCATCCATCTATCATCTGTCCATCCATCCATCCATCCGTCCATCCGTCCATCCATCCATCCATCCATCCATCTACCCGTCATCCGTCCATCCATCTATCATCCATCCATCCATCCGCCCATCCATCATCCGTCCATCCATCCATCTCTCTACCTACCTGTCATCTATCTAAATGAAATTTTCGAAGAAGACCATGCCAGAGGATGCCATCTCTGCACACCCCTTGAACCCGGGGTCACCCCCCCTTGATAGGCCTTTCTGTCCTCCAGTGTGTAGCATCTGCAGATCAGAGACACCATGGATGCTTGTCTCCAAGCCCAATCCTAGGGGAGCCTCGGTTTATATCCATGTATCCATCTGCAGGTTCGGGTCCAGCCTTTGGAGCAGCTCCAAACCCACCTGACTCCAGCGTGGCCCCCGTCTCTTCTGGCTTCGAGGAGGCATTTGTTGGAGGGGCAAAAAAGAAGGCCTTGAGATGGATGAAGAGAGCGAGGTCGGGGATAGTGATCGAAACGAGCTGGAAGTAGCTGGGTCGCGTCCTGGTCTTTGTAATGAAGCGGTATCATTTAAAATTTGTGTTTGGCTTATCCGAGCATGCCCAGTTTGCCCCCCCCCCGACCCCTTGGGTGGGGGAGCCCCTGCGGCCTGGCCATCCTCATCTTTCCAGGATGGGTCGATGGATGGATGGGGAGATGGGGAGAGAGATCAATAGATAGAGCTCGTCTCTCACTCCTATGCACAGTGCCAGGAGAACGATCTCGGCTCTCCGCCACAAGGACACCAGGGACTGGCCCAGAGAGAAGAAGGCCTTCCCTGCGCCTGCTCCTGGTGACCCGGGGCTCTCTGGGGTCCGTTACCCTCAGTTTCACACCCTAGAGGCGGTCCTCATCACGTCACCTTGGAGCCAAGATGGCGGGCGGGAGGGATGGTGCCACCAGTGGGTCCAGCCTTGAAACCAGGACTGCGCTCTCTGAGAGTGCTCTTCCCCTCCCCAGAGTGCCATGGAACCAGGCCCCCGCAGCCCCCATTGACCGCCTGCAGGCACACTGCACTTCGTGTCCTTCGGGGGGCCGACTCTCATGGAGACCAACGTGCAGGAGCGAAGCCTCCCCCCCACAGCACCCCACTGCTGCTGGGGAGAGGAGCAGGCTCTGAGCTTCACTGGGTTCCCGTGGAGCACCCAGACTCCTCCCGCAGGCCCCTCGATGGCTTGGGGCGCCCAGAATGGACTGGCTCCTCTCCCCACGGGGCAGGGGTGGCAGAGGCCCAGCACTGGGCACACTGAGCAGCTCAGGCACGCAGGGCTTCCATGAACTAAAGACGTCTTGCTCGCTCTATGAAAGCGAGGAAGCTGTTCTGTCAAGGATGGGTGGCTTATTATTAGCCGAGGCCGGCTCTCGGGGGAAGTTCGTTCTCCCTGCTGAGCCTCAGTTTCCTCCTGTGTAAAATGAAGAGGTGGAAGCAGACCAGCCTGCCCTCTGTGGTCCAGAGGCCCGGGGGAGACGCTTGTCTGAGGACGGCCTCTCCGGTGCTCCCCAATCCCAGAGCGGGCAGCTCGCCGGCAGCCTCCGGAGGGGCAGCCGCCCGTATTTCCCCCAGAAGACAGCAAACAGCCCGTCGGGGCCCCTGCCAGGAAGCCGTGTGCGTCCCTCCCCGCTTATCAATGAGAGCCCGTCAGGCAGGGGCCACTCGGGCAGACCGCCCGGCACGCCCCGAGGCCTCTCCCCGAGGCGCCCCCGACACAGACACGTGCCGGCCGGCCCACAGCTGTCCCGGCTCCCGGCCAAGGCTCTGGCCGGAAGCACAGGAGAGAAGGCTGCGGCCTTCCGGCTAAAGGCCTCCAGCGAGCACTCCGGACTGGCCGGCCTCCGGCCTCCTTTCTGGCCCCGATCATCTGTGGCCTGCGAACAACGATGCGGCACTGCAGGCTCTCCCTGCCAGAAGGGTCCAGAGCCCGGCCCGAGCGCGAGTCCTCTCTCCGTCGGCCCCCACCACCATCCGGCCCGGCTCAGGCTAAGGCCCGCGAGCTCCCCTTGGGAAGGAGATGGCGACTTCTCATCTGCCAGCCCCGACCAGGAATCGTCCTGCCTCCCTGCAGACTTCGAGGAATGGGGACCCTGCGCCGTCCTGCGCTAGGCCAGGCCGCCGAGGGGCCCCGGGCCCTCCAGGGAGGCGGAGCGGGGCCCTCAGAAGGCTCTCCGGGGATGGGATGCTTCTCCTTAAAGGATGGCTGGCCTTCACCAGTGGAGAAGTCCATTGTGGGAGTTCGTCCAAGGGAAGAAAACAGCTAGCACCAACCTCAGGCGGGGAGGAGGCTCCTTGCCCTCAGGGACACACACGGTGCCTCATTTGACTGCAACGGGCTTTGGAGTCCAACCCTCCCATTTCACAGATGAGGAAACCAAGATGCAGAGAGCTCATGTCATAGGCTCATGGATGGACTTGACCACTCGGTGGTCATGGCGTCCCCATTTTACGGATGAGAAAACTGAAGGACAAAGAAGCGAAGTCACCATTTTCTGAAGAGCCCAGGTCATCCCGACTCCTTTCCTCTCTGCAGTGTCGCTCCTGACTCTAGTCACTTCCAGCTCCCTTTTCTAGGGTGCCTTCCCATTAGAAAGGAAGCTGCTTGAGGGAAGGCACAAGCTTTAGAGTATGTGTTTATATGCCTAGCGCTTAGCAATGCCTGACACGTAAGCACCTTATAAATGCTGCCCATCCATGCATCCATCATCCATCCTCCATCCATCCATCCATCCATCCATCCTCATCCATCATCCATCCACCCTCCATCTATCCATCCATCCATCCAACCATCCTCCATCCATCCATCCTCCTCCATTCATCCATCATCCATCCACCCTCCATCTATCCATCCATCCATCTATCCATCCATCCATCCATCCTCATCCATTCATCCATCATCCATCCACCCTCCATCTATCCATCCATCTATCCATCCATCCTCATCCATTCATCCATCATCCATTCATCCATCTATCCATCCATCCATCCATCCATCCTTATCCATTCATCCATCATCCATTCATCCATCTATCCATCCATCCATCCATCCATCCTTATCCATTCATCCATCATCCATTCATCCATCTATCCATCCATCCATCCATCCATCCATCCATCCTCATCCATTCATCCATCATCCATTCATCCATCTATCCATCCATCCATCCATCCATCCTTATCCATTCATCCATCATCCATTCATCCATCTATCCATCCATCCATCCATCCATCCTTATCCATTCATCCATCATCCATTCATCCATCTATCCATCCATCCATCCATCCATCCATCCTCATCCGTTCATCCATCATCCATTCATCCATCCATCCATCCATCCTCATCCATTCATCCATCATCCATTCATCCATCTATCCATCCATCCATCCATCCATCCTCATCCATTCATCCATCTATCCATCCATCCATCCATCCATCCTCATCCATTCATCCATCATCCATTCATCCATCATCCATCCATCAATCTCTCTCCCTAGCTTTCTCTTTCCTTTCTTTTTCTTCCTTCCTCCCTCCCTCCCTCCTGCTTCCTTCTTTCTTTAAAGCAGTTAAGTGTTAGAGGTGAGATTTGAACCCAGGTCTCCTTGACATCTGAACCTTCCTTCCTATCTTTTCCCAGTCTCCCAAGGCTGTGCAGACAGTGGGCAGCAGAGCCAGGCTTTGATCTCAGATCCTCTGGCACCAGATCTAAGCTTCTTTCCACTCGCCCACAGCTGAATCTATGTCCTCTGGGGGGGCCTGGCCATGCCTCCATGGCTCCCAATTGCGTTCTTCCCATTTTCCTGAGAATCTAAAGAATGTTTGCTGCCACTGGGCCGAGCTCTCCTGTTCCTCACATTTCCCCAGTTCTGCTCTGCTGGCTTCGGTCATAAATGCGTCTCCAAATCAGCATCTTCTGACGTGGAAGGACGGGTAAGAGAAAGAGCTAATTGTGGGGAACAAGCCTGGCATTGTATGTCACTAGGCATGGGGCTGGCACCAAATGTCAATGAGCTGGTTCAGAGAGTGAGATAGACAAGTGTGCAACAAAGGCAGGAGAGGCAGGGCATGGGCCCAGGCAGCACTGGGGCCGTCATTGTGCCCACGAGCTCCCCATCCTTCTCTCAGCCAACAACGACCTTCGCCTCCGGAGGTTCAGATGTGGGCCCTTCCCTCGGACTGGGGGGCAGCCAAGTCTACATTGCAACCATTAACTGGATAATTGAGTCTCCCCAACCCCGCTTGGCTCAAGGTAATGGGATAATTGAGGAAAATGAATGTAGCAGAAGGAAAGGTTTGAGGTAAGTGGTTCAGATCATTATCTCTCTGACCTTAGCCCCAGAGCCACGCACAGGCAGAAGTGGAAGGTCCTTGGAACCCAGTGTCAGAGCCACATCAAGTCTTTGGACAGAGCAGAGAAAAGGGGGGAAGCTGCCCGCATTGGCGGGCCAGCATCCTCCATGGGGTGGTCAGTTGTGCTGAACTGGGAGGTGATTTCTTTTCACTTCTGTTGGAAGAAGAGACCATCTGGGTAAGGGGAAAGCAGAGAGGAAAAGTCAGTTATCAGAGCAAAACACCCCCATGAAACTTAAGGATGTAGAACCCAGAATGTCAGAACTGGGAAGGTTCCTAGAACATAACTCCGAGAATGTCTGAGGCAAGAGAGATCTTAGAATCTAGAACATGGAATGTCAGGGGTGGAAGGGATCTTACCTAGAAGATGGAATGTCAGGGGTGGGAAGGCCTTCTACTGCAACCCAGAGAGCATTTATGAAGCCCTACCTGTGTGCCAGGGCCTTTGTTAAGGGTCTCGAGCCCAAAGAAACAAGGGCACTAGCAGGGCTTTTAGCTTTCACCGGCGTCCCCAGATCCCTCAATACAAGATGGCTTGAGGTTCCAGGATCAGTGTGAGTCTATGACACATGATGGAAGCCTGGGCGTGAGGAGGGGATGCCCCCGGGTCCTCTGGGCTGACGGGATCGCACCTGCAGCGCTGGGTCCAGGGCTGGGCCCAAGAGTTTGGAAGGGGTCTGAAGGAGCCAGAGGGGGAGGAGGACACCCAAGATGGCGAAAGGCCTCGAGTCCGTGCTGTGCGGGTCAGCTGGGGGACCTGGGGATGGAGCAGAGAAGGCTCTGGGTGGCCGTGGGAGCTGGCCTCAAAGGCGGGAAGGGCCGCTTGCCACCCAGGACAGTGATTTCTTCTGCTTGAGCCCGGCGGGCAGAAGCCAGAAGAGCAGGTCAACTCCAAAGCAGCTCGCTAACTGAGGCCTGGAGTCAGGACGAGCGGCCTCCCCTGGAACCGTCTAAGAGGCCGGCTTCCGGCGGGCGAGGGGACACCGGCCTGGACGGCCTCTCCGCATCCCCCAGGATCCGGGCTCCTGCGCCCAGGGGCCCACATAGGCACCCCGAAGCGCCTCGTCTCCTGTTCTGGGCTCCGCTCCGGCCTCCTCTGAAGGGCCGGCAGTCCGCACGCGGAGGTCCCGCTTGCCTCGGCCGTGCTTTCCTGGCTCTCAGGAGCCCAGAGACTACGGAGAACGTCACGGGACGGAGAGGCTCTGCCCGGCCCCCGCCCCGGAGATCCGGGCTCCAGGACGGCTCCGCCGGTCCTTTCCCGCCTCGGCGGGAGAATCGTCCTGTGGCCGCTTCCCGGGTGTACAATAGTGGGTCCAGCCGCGATGGGAGGCGGCTGCCTCGCCCAGGATCCCGGGTTCAGGCCGGCCACCGTCTCGCGCCGTCCTAGACGGGCCCCGACTGTCCGGGGCCTTGTGGGGGCTGGTCCAAGAGGCTCTCCTGCGCCACCTCTGCAGATGACAGGAAACGAGGCCCAGCGGGCCAGCCGAGGGGGCCTGTGCGGGGCGCCACCGAGGAGGAGCTCCGGACGCGTCCCCGGATCTGCCCTCGGCCTCCAGTGGGCTCGGGGATGACGATGGAGGCTCCAGAAGAGCAGGCGGCTGCCGTGGCGGCCTCATCCGGGGCCTCGTACACACGGGGCACCAAGAAGTGTTCCCAAATGGCGGCGGGACCTGCCCGCCCCCGAGCAAGTCGCGGGGCCGGAGTTTCTCAGAGGTGGAGGAGAGGCCTGGCCGGGGTCTGAGGCCACTCTGGGGCCAAGCGTCAGAGACGGGATTTGAACCCAGGTCCTCAGACTCCCGAGCCGTGTGACTGGGGGAGGGGCTCCTTGGGAAGGGTCACTCTGTGCTGGGCGCGGCACCCAGGAGGGCACCGCGGACCTGCCGTCTGGGAGCGCGTCCCCAAGGGTGGACAGAAGGGGCGCGACTGGGCCCAGGGGGGCCCTCCAGGAAGGTCCCCCTCGCGGGGCCGGCCCGGGCCCGCTGCCCCCTGCAGGCCCAAAGACAAATGGCCCTTCTGGAGCCCCGGAAGGCCTCTGCCCCCCCGTCCGGGCAGCCGCCCTGGTCAGGGGAGGGTCAGCCGTCCCCCACGCACGGCTGACCCCATCTGTAAACAGGAGGGCCTGGGCAGCGTCAGGGTCGCGCTCGGCCTGACACGGCGTTGGGACGTCCGGAGGCTGGGGGGCCGCAGGGGCTCCTCGAGGCGGCCTGAGAAGCCGCTCAGACCGGCTGTCGGGGCTGGCCGAGAGGCCGGTGGTGCATCGGGCCGGCCCGTGCTCGGGCTCACAAATAAACAGGGCGGGAGACCAGGGGGCACCGGGAGGCTTCGCTGAGGAGGAAATCCCCCTCGGAGGCAGGCGGAGGGGCCCAGGCGGGGGCTGGCGAGGCCCCGGACGCCTTCCGCGGTCACAGTGGGCACCCAAAGGCCGCGGCCTTCTGTCTGCAGGAGAGCCGCCCTGTGGCAGTGACACAGGGGCCTCCCCTCCCTCCTCCGCTCCATGAGGGCTCACCGACAGGATCCCCAGGAGCGGATCCGTGTCTACCCGCAGGAGCCGAGGAGGCGAGCCTGAGGACCCCGGAGACCCCTCGTTCCGCCTCCTCCTCGGGCAGAGGTCCAGGCAGAGGGCCCCTGGGGGGCGGGGGGAGCCCCGGAGGCCACAGGAACACCAGGGTGCTGGTCACTCCGGGCACAGGCCTGACTCTGCTGCTCCATCCATAGCCACAGAAGGAAGGAAGGGAGGGAGGGAGGGAGGAAGGAAGGAAGGAAGGAAGGAAGGAAAGAAGGAAGGAAGGAAGGAAGGAAGGCAGGAAGGAAGGAAGGAAGGAAGGAAGGAAGGAAGGAAGGAAGGAAGGAAGGAAAGAAGGAAGGAAGGAAGGAAGGAAGGCAGGAAGGAAGGAAGGAAGGAAGGAAGGAAGGAAGGAAGGAAGGAAGGAAGGAAGGAAGGAAAGAAGGAAGGAAGGAAGGAAGGAAGGCAGGAAGGAAGGAAGGAAGGAAGGAAGGAAGGAAGGAAGGAAAGAAGGTGGAAAGGAAGGAAGGAAGGAAGGAAGGAAGGAAGGAAGGAAGGAAGGAAGGAAGGAGGGAGGGAGGGAAGGAAGGAGGGAAGGAAGGAAGGAAGGAAGGAAGAGAGGAAGGAAGGAGTGAAGAAAGGAAGGAAGGAGGGAAGGAGGGAGGGAGGGAAGGAAGGAAGGAAGGAAGGAAGGAAGGAAGGAAGGAAGGAAGGAAGGAAGGAAGGAAGGAAGGAAGGAAGGAAGGAAGGAAGGAAGGAAGGAAGGAAGGAAGGAAGGAAGGAAGGAAGGAAGGAAGGAAAGAAGGAAGGAAGGAAGGAAGGAAGGGAGGAAGGGAGGGAGGGAGGGAGGAAGGAAGGGAGGGAGGGAGGAAGGAAGGAGGGAAGGAAGGAAGGAAGGGAGGGAGGAAGGGAGGGAGGGAGGGAGGAAGGAAGGAAGGAAGGGAGGAAGGGAGGAAGGGAGGGAGGGAGGAAGGAAGGGAGGGAGGAAGGGAGGGAGGGAGGGAGGGAGGGAGGAAGGAAGGAAGGAAGGAAGGAAGGGAGGAAGGGAGGGAGGGAGGGAGGGAGGGAGGGAGGGAGGGAGGAAGGAAGGAAGGGAGGGAGGGAGGGAGGAAGGAAGGAAGGGAGGAAGGGAGGGAGGGAGGGAGGGAGGGAGGGAGGAAGGGAGGGAGGGAGGGAGGGAGGGAGGGAGGAAGGAAGGGAGGGAGGGAGGAAGGGAGGAAGAGAGGGAGGGAGGGAGGGAGGGAGGGACGGAAGAGGTGGCAATGTTGGCTGAAGGACCAGTAGGGCTTTGTTCTTCCCGGGAAGGAAGGAGTCCCGCAGCCTCTGCCTCCCTCCCTTTGGCCTTCACCTCATGGGATCCTCTTCTGTGCCCCGCCCCCCCATGAGGGCCGCTTCCTCCTGGGTAAAACGAGGGCACTTGGGGGCTCCCTCCTGGCCTCAAGTCTGAGCCTCTGCATGACGGAGGCCCTTTTCCGCTCTCGGCTCCTTGGTGCTTCCTCAGTGGGCTGCAGGCTGGGAGCTGCAGAGCCCCTTCTGGCACCGCCTCGCAGGTGGGGGGGGGGGTTGGGTGAAGGGGGGATATGAGGAGGAGGAGGGGAGGGGGAGGGGCAGCCGCATCCACACCTTCCTCAGGTCTGCAGGGGCTCCAAGCTCAGGCAGCACTGTAGGGGTGGGGGAGGCGCCAGGCCTGCTGAGGCTTTAGACCGGCGCTGACCGCTGTTGGCAGAGGGGCAGCTCGGCGCAGAGAGCCGCGGGCCCGAAGTCACCTTCCTGCGCTCAAATCCCGCCTCCAGCACGCGCTCGCTATGTGACCCTGGATAAGTCCCTTGTTTGCCTCAGTTTCCCCATCTGTCCAAGGAGCCGAAAGGGAAACAGCCCACCAGGGCAGCCTCCCTGCCAAGAAAGCCCCAAATGGGGCCAGGACAGAAATGACTCCACAACACCATGCTGGCAGCACCAGCCTTAAGCTCGGGTCTCGCATACAGCTGGAGCTTACTAAATGCTGACGGATGGATGGCATGGGGGAGGGCGCTCCCTCCAGGTTCTTGTCATGTAGGTGTCGCTGGTCGGATTTCACAAAAAGAAATTCTCCCTGTCCAGCTCCCACCTTCGCCCCCAGTCTGTCAATGCCGCCTGCCTCAGTTTCCTCACCTGCAAAACAAAGGAATGGATGGCCTGTGGGAGCCCACGGAGCTCCGTTTGGGGGTAACCTGGTGTACCCCAAATCCTTCACCCTGGAGGCCCAATGAGGAGCCGGGATTCGGGCGGCCTGATGTGGCCCAGCCTTTGGCGTGGACAAATCCCGTCCCGTCTCTGAGCCTCGGTTTCCCCGACCGTCAGATGAGGACGATCCACCTTGCAGGGCTGCTGGAGGAGGCAGAGCCGAGCTGGCACTGCAGGCTGTCCAGCCGGCTCCCAGGGGACAGCGAGGGGCCCCCACAGCCAGAGGAGGGGCCCGGGGGCCCCCCAAAGGCGGCCAAGGGGCCCAGAGGAGGCCTGACGCCCTGCCGGACATCCCACAGGAGACGAGAGGCCGACGTGGTGGGGGCGGGGGCTCCCCGACGGCCACCCCCACCCCAGGTAGGGGCGCCCCAACACTTCTGAGAACTAGCCAGGGCTCCTCGGCCGGAGCTTCCTGAAGAGGCAGCCACGGAGCGCGGCTAGAAGAACGAGGCTGCCCGGCTTCTCCCTTGACCGCCTGGGACATGCTTGGCGAGTATTTGAAGCCCCCCAGAGACCCCCAAAGGCCCCCATAACAAGGAAGCCGCGGCAGAGATGGGGCAGCAAGTGCCCGCCGTAGGCCTTAGCCTGGGGGCCCGTCCTGGGCCCAGCCGGAGGGGAGGCCGCCCTCTTGGGAATTGGGGGCTCTCAGGGGCATTTGGGGGGATGAGCCGCTGCACACAGGATCTCGGGGGCTCTTACTCTCCCTGCTCTACAGAGGAGGAAACTGAGGCAGAGGCCACGGGACTTGCCCAGGGTCGGATACACCTTCCAGCTTTGGAGCTCTGTCGGCGCGTGACGGCTGAAGCTCCCTCTCGCTCCAGGCCGGAGCACGTTGGCCCGCCGGCCTCGGGAGAAGGAGGATGAGCACCCCCAGCGAGGGGCACCTTCCGGGGAGCCTCGGCCTCTCCCCGCCTCCCCCGGGGCCCCCCGAGGCAGAGGCCGTGGGGGGGGCTTCCAGGCTTCGGCCCCCAGAAGGCGCTCGGTGGATGCCCGTCAGCGGAGGCCGGCTGGCGCTGACACGGCAGAGATCCCGGGAGCCGTCGGAGGTCCGGCAATGAGCCGGCAGTGGGGGGGGTCGGTGGCCCCCCGAAAAGGAAGGAGGCTGGGAAGAGGCGGCTTCAAGGCGGGCTCGACCCCTGCCTGGCAAGGCCACGTCCGAGGCGCCACCCGGGGGGGGGAGGAGGGGAGGCCGAGCGCTGGAGGTCGGGAGCACCGCCTGGCCGGGGACTCCCCTTATCTGCCTCCCCGGGCGGCTGGCACGGGCACCCCGACAAGGAGGATCTCGGGCCCCTCCGGGGCATCCGCATTAAGCCATTGTCTCAGATGCCCGACCTGGGCTGTGTCTGGGGAGCCGGAGGGGACCCTGGAAGCCAGGCCAGAGTCGGTGACGCCCCGCCGGAAAGGGGGACAAGACCCTGCGAGGCCCGAGACTCCCGGGAGCACCCCCAGAATCAGCCCGTGTCACCCCCTGGATCCCCCGCCTCTCCCGGCCCCGCCCCGGCACCCCGAGACCAGAATGCCCCCCCACGCCACCTTCCTCCTCGGCTTCGGGAGTCGCGGCTCAGATGGGTCGCTGCCGCCTGCACCGCCTGCACGAGTCCTCGGTCGGGCCGGGAGTGGCCCCTCGATCGAAGCTGTGGTGAGGACGGGGAAGCGGGCAGGAGCCAGGCGGGCCCCCGGCCTGAACGATGCTCTTCTGGGTGCCGCCGTCCGGCCGTGGCAGGCCCGACTCTCCCTGCGGCGTCCCCAGGCTGGCACGGCAGAGGCTGGGCGGCTGCTGGATGGACCTGGAGGCCGGAGAGAGCCAGGAGGGCCGTTGGGCCTTTCCATTGCTTGCCGCCTCCTTTATGTTGGTGACGCGGCGGGAAGGGCTGCTAGACAGGCCTGGGCTCACCCACGTAGGACGTGCCCGCCGCAGGCCTGGTGCTCGGGCCGCTGTGCCACCTCGACATCCGGGTCCATCCGGCCCCCAAAGCGGGCGGCCGTCCCTCCCGGAGACCCTCCCCTCCCCGGCCGGACGTCGTGGCTCCCTGAGAGACGAGCCCGGAAGCGGCCTCTTCCTGTGTCCGCCCCCTCCAGAGGACACTCTCAGGGGAGCCGAGGAAGCAGCCGGGCAGCACCGTCTCTGCCTTAGTTTGTTGGTCTATAAAATGGGGCTAAAAACCAGATGCAAAGAGGGACCCGCTTGGGCTCCGCTCGGGCGCCCAACTTCGGACGGGACGTGGATGACCTGGAGCTGCGGGGGGAGGGGGGGAGGGGTGCCTCAGTTTCTCCTTTGTGACGCAGGGAGAATGGCTGTCCGAGCCGCGAGGGCGGATGCTGTGCCACAGCAGCCCTCTGCACAGGGGCGCCATCTTGGTCTGGTCTCTCCAGTGGGCGGCACGCAGGAAGGACTGCTCGGCTGCTGTCTCTCCTGATGCCCCATTTCCGCTGATGTCCTCACTGAGTGGGCGAGCCGGCCGGGGATGACCCCCCTGCCAGGGCCGGGCCGGCTCGAGGCACCCCGGAAACAACGGGGTGGCCAGAGGGCGGCGAGGCCCGGAATGCCTCCCACGGGGGTGGCACAATGGGGGCCTCAGAGGCCGCGGGGCCGCCCGGGCTCTCAGCCCTGCCCTGTCTGCGTGCCAGGCCGCCTCGCCCCCGCCCTGAGGCCCGTCTCTGACCAGAATCCCATGAGCCTCTCTGGCTGAGGGAGCTCCCCGGCCTCCAACAGTCCCAGCGGCCCTTTCTCCCTGCCCCCACCCCAAATGCTGGCCTTTCTGCCTCCTCCAGGAAGCCCTCCCTGGACACCCCCAGCCTCGCCCTCGCTGCTCCTCTGTCCTCCGGCAGCTCGGGATGGCCGTGTGCAGAGACGGGGGGGGGGGGGGGGGGGGGGCGCGCTGCCTGTGCAGGGCTGGATGGCGATGGGATCCTCCCGAGGCCTCAGGGCCGGGCACACAGCTCTGAAGCACCCTTGGGTGGCCGGAGCTCGGCCAATGCTGCCCTGCCCTGCCGAGGGCCCCAGGCAATCAGGCGCACGTGGATGGAGCAGCGGCCGGAGCGCTGGGCAGACCCGATCCGCAGGCCCACCTCAGACACTGCCCGGAGGCCGTCCTCGAGACTCAGTTTCCCCACCTGTAAAATAGGTCTCTGGGGTCTGCGCTCCGGCCAAAGCTCGATTCTCTCCGTCGTTCAGAGCCTTCCAGACCCTCCGTGTCGTTTCCTCCTCAGAACTGCTGGGGAGGCGGCACCGAGGGAGGCCCGGACGTCCGGTCACGGCTCAGGCCGCTCTGCCTGGACGTCCGGCTCAGGCCGCTCCCCAGGGCTTCCTGCTGCACCTCCAACCCTGCCTGCCTAAGACATCTGCTCTCTGAGTCCCGGTTGTTCTGAGTTCGAATCCCACCTGCGCCGGTGGCCCCGGCTTCTCTCACAGGACTCCCGGCGCTCCACGGATGGACGTGACGCCTCATTTATGGCCTTTGCTCGGAGGGAGGCTGCGGCAATCACAGGGCTTGGAGGTGTCCGAGGTAGGACTCGAACCTGCATCCTTCTGAACCCAGTCCATCGCCCAGAGGCAGCTCTGGATCCTGGAAAGGGCCCGGCCTCAAGAGTCCACAGAGGCCCAGCTGAGCAGGCTGGAAGCGGAGCCCAGTGCGAGGAGATGACGGCCCCCAAAGTGACACTGGACATCCGGGAAAGCTGAGGAGGCTCTTTTTGTTTTCCTGAGCCCCTCGTGCCCCCCTGAGCCCCTTGTGTCCCCCCCGAGCCCCTTGTGTCCCCCCCGAGCCCCTTGTGTCCCCCCTGAGCCCCTTGTGTCCCCCCCAATCCCCTTGTGTCCCCCCAAGCCCCTCATACCCCCCTAAGCCCCTTGTGTCCCCCCCAAGCCCCTCATACCCCCCTAAGCCCCTCGTGCCCCCCCTGAGCCCCTTATGTCCCCCCCCGAGCCCCTTGTGTCCCCCCTGAGCCCCTTGTGTCCCCCCCAAGCCCCTCCTACCCCCCAAGCCCCTTGTGTCCCCCCCAAGCCCCTCGTACCCCCCCAAGCCCCTTGTGTCCCCCCCAAGCCCCTCGTACCCCCCTAAGCCCCTCGTGCCCCCCGAGACCCTTATATCCCCCCGAGCCCCTTATGTCCCCCCCTAAGCCTCTTGTATCCCCCCCAAGCTCCTCGTACCCCCTCAAGCCCCTCGTACCCCCCTAAGCCCCTTGTGTCCCCCCCAAGCCCCTCATACCCCCCAAGCCCCTTGTGTCCCCCCAAGCCCCTCGTACCCCCCCAAGCCCCTTGTGTCCCCCCCAAGCCCCTTGTACCCCCCCAAGCCCCTCGTGCCCCCCCGAGCCCCTTGTGTCCCCCCGAGCCCCTTGTGTCCCCCCCAAGCCTCTTGTATCCCCCCCAAGCCCCTCGTACCCCCCCAAGCCCCTCATACCCCCCTAAGCCCCTTGTGCCCCCCGAGCCCCTTGTGTCCCCCCTGAGCCCCTTGTATCCCCCCCAAGCCCCTCATACCCCCCCAAGCCTTAGGCCTGATCTCGCCCAGCCGGGCTGCCCCCCGCCCGCTCCGGATGGCCCCCTGTTCCCCCCTGTTCCCCCCTGTTCCCTGAGGCGAGGTGGCAGCTCCCCGGCCTGACCCAGAACGTGGGAAGAGGCAGCCTCCACACGGCTGAGCAGAGGTCATCCAGCTGCCTCGGGTGGGGTAGGGTTGGGCCCCTCGGTGGGGGGGGCTCCTCTGGTCCAAGCCCCCCCCCCCCGAACAGATGGCTCCAGGGAGCAGCGGCCCTCCTCTGTGCGGATACTAGAGATGACGGGGAGCTCACTACCTCCCTGGGAGGCCTGGTCTGTCCCAGGAGCTACTGGAAAGTTCTCCGGACAGGAAAACAGCCGCCCCTGCAAGAGCAGGGCCAGGGGGACCCCCAAGGATGGGCAGCGCAGGCCTGCCCGGGGCTCGGGGTTCCTGAATCCCCACCAGCAAAGGCAGTCCAGGGGATCCCCGAAGCCCCGGGTTCTAATGCTCCCTCGGCCCTTCACCCACGAGCACGGCCGGCCGGGGCCGGGGCAGCATCGGCCACGGGGAGGCCGTCCGGAGGGTCGTCGTCCATCGGGCGCCTGCCTGGGCCTCCACTTCCCCTTCTGTAGAGCGGGCTGTGGGGGGGCTCCACAGGGAGGCCCTTCTTCCGGGCGAGGGGCTCCCTCGGCCCAGGCTGTCTCGGGATGAAGGCGCCGCCCCGGCCCGGCCCGAGCCGAGGACGCTGCAGAGCTCTGGGTTCGGGGAATCTGGGGGCAGCCGGGGGGCTCCGGGGGGGGGGGCAGAGGCGGGAGGTGCCGGGCTCCAGCCTGGCCTCAGCCGCTTCCTCGCTGTGTGACCCTGGGCCAGTCCCTTCCCCCCGCGGCCCCGGAAGGGAAGCGGCCAAGAAGGGGTGCCGCGAAGGCTGAGGGGAGGCCGCTGACTCCATCCTCAGACAGCCCCGACGGAGGAGGCACCCCTCTCCGGCCCCCGGGGTCCTGGCACTTCCTCGGCTCCCCTGGGGGCGGCCACACGGCAGGCGGGTGCAGAGCAGGTGACGCCGGAGAGGAGGGTGGCGAGAAGCAGACGCGCCGGGCAGAGGGCACGAGGGACGCCTCCACAGGGGCAGCCCGGCTGCCAGGCTGCCCTCCGTCTGTCGGGCTCCCCACCGGGGCAATGGTGAAGAAGCCTCTCCCTGCCCAGGAAGGCCCGAGGCTCCGAGCGGCCCTGCGTCAGGAAGTGCCTCCTCCTGGCCGGGACCTCGAGCTCACAGAACCCATTTCGGGCTCCCCAAGTGGCTCTGCCGGGCTGCCAACAAGCTCCTGCCATGGACGAGATCCGGCAAAGGGGCAAGAAGAGAGGAAGGAGGCGGGAGGAGGCGGGAGGAGGCCCACATTCCGCCTTTGCCTTGGCTTCCGGGCTGTCTTCTGGGGCCCCTGCCAGGCCCTGCTGCCTCCCTCACAAGGAAGGAGTCTGCGGCAGAGTCAGGACTCGAACCCAGCCCCTCTGAGCTTCTTTTAGAGAAGATCAGCCTATCTGGCCCGGTGAGCAGAGCTGGGCCTCCCCAGGAGAAGCAAGTGTCTGAGGGCCTGGAGCCGCCCTGCTTGTCCTCCTGAGCCTCTGCGCTGCCCCCTTCCCATCCCAGCTGCCTCTTGTGTCTGTTCCTGGGAGGGTGGAAATCTCTGTTGTATGTCTGTGAGAGGGAGGGGGGAGGGGGAAGGGGAGAGAGAGAGACAGAGAGAGAGAGACAGAGAAAGAGACAGAGAGAGAGAGAGAGAGAGATAGAAAGAGACAGAGAGAGACAGAGACGGAGAGAGGGAGAGACAGACAGAAAGACAGACAGACAGACAGACAGACAGACAGACCGACCAGAGAAAGAGATGGAGAGGCCGAAAGCGCTGGGGCTCCACCTGGTCGGCTCTCAGGAAAGGAGAGGCCGGCCTCGACCAGGAGGCCTGCAGACCCCTGGACGCCTCCGAGCCTCAGTTTCCCCAGAGCTCCAGAGAGGGGGCTGCTATTGTTCTTGGGCCCAGATGGGGGTCTGGACAGGGGTTGGTTTGACTGAGAATTGAGTTCTTCAAGGAAATACAATATTACAATTACAACAATCAAAAACTCAGGGGAAAGTAGTATGTCAGTTAGATTTTGCCATAAGTTCCCTGTGATGAGCCCTTTCAGAGAGACAAGGAATTCTGTGTTTATAAGCTTGGTCGTGGGGCTGATGAGCCAGCTGCTAAGTAAGCTGCAGACCAATGCTTGTACTAAGAAAAGAACAAAGTATTTCCTGAAACTCCAGTTGTTAACTAAGTTCTGAACTGGCTGTGACTCCATAGTTCTAAAGTAAAAACGTGGGAAGCAGGACAAGGCCAAAAAGTTTTCCCAGGTTTTTCTAATCCTAATTTAGGCAATTGCTAGCCAGGACCTTAGGGGCCTGTTGCTAAGATCTAAAACAGCTTAATTTAAGGAGAATCAAAAAGGTTTTTTACTCACCCGTTCTTGCAGCTGTAAATTTGAAGTCAAGTTAAAATAGAAAACAAAACTGACTGATAGACAAGTAATAAGGCAAAGAGATAAAGGAAAGAGATTTCACAGAAGTCTTTTGAGGGTTTCTCACCAACTTCGTGAGGTCGCCATAAACTGTGAGATTTAAAATGGTAGAGGTCTTAAACTGTAGAGATTAAAATAGTGGAAGATATAACTTGTGATAGATATAAGAGAGGGTGAGTAAATTTGACCGCAGAAATATGTTTCACTACAGTGTCTTGGGTTTTAAAATCAATATTCCCAATTATTCAAATACCCAAGTCAATTGGGCTTTATAGAGATTTTAATTAACAATACAATGAGTAATCAAAGAAAGAGAGAGAGAGTAAGAAAGGAATAAGTATGAAGGGCCTCAAGCCAATATGGCCTAGACCTGAGTCTTAAGAGAGAAATCAGTTTTTTTTACACTCACCACAAGGTCTGACTAAACAAGGATACTAGTGACACCAGGCCAGCGTCCTTCCTCAAAGAGTCTTCCAGCCAGAGATTGTTTCAAAGGGCCTCTCTCAAGAGCCTCCAGAGCTCCTACCCCAGAGGGACAGAGCCCCTCAGAGGAGCTCCTCAAGGAGCTCTCCTTCAGAATGAGAGTTTGAAATCGAGATCCCTGAATGAGCTCCAAGCTCTTATTTTTAAGGGCAAAATTTCCTCTGTCACCTCCCCTAAGTCCTTACATCTACCAATCACTGTAGATGTTTCTAAAGGACCGCCCATTTTGAATTCACGGCTGAGTAGTTTTAATCTCTTTAGTAAGGCTATGTTGACAAATTTCATTAGAAAAAACCTCTGAATAAGTTATCACCCTTTTATGTTTAAGTAGTTTACAAGTTGCCCCACCTTTATAGGTACTTAGTATCCCATTGTATCAATTCTAAAAGTCATGACTAAAAGAACTTCCTGTCCTTTCCATAAGCATGGGTCAAAGTACTTTCATTGTTCTCAAGGAGCTTTCTGTCCTAAAGCAGTCCTAAGTAGGGTGGAGTAGGGATATTGCCAAGGCAAGGAGCCCCCACACTCAAGTAGAATTCTCACTACCTGATAGGGAATTTTTTTAAGTAGAAGATTCCCCAATGGGGGAAACCCCTAACATTCATAAGTCTGAGAAATTTTGAGGTTTACAGGTGGCGGCCTCACCGAATTGGAGGCAGGAGGGAGCAGAGAGAGGCTGGCCAGGTGCCATATTGGACAGGGAGAGTGCGAGGAAGTAGTGTTCTGGGAGACTCCCTGGGACCGAGCCTCAGGAGGCCAGTCTGGAAGGGTGTCGTGAGGACGTCCACTCTGAGACATCTGAAGGGCAGCTGGCGAAGTGAGGCCAGACGTCACAGGGATGGAGGCAGGAAGGGAGGCCAGAGGGGGGACAGGCTGACTCTGCAACGGGAAAGTCTTCTGGACTCCTGCATAGGATCAGAGGAGCCTGTGTTGACCCTGGGGGAGGAGCCCGAGCGTGGAGACGCCACCCCCACCCCGAGGCCAGAGAGGAGAGCCGGCCTCCAGGAGGACAGGCTGAGGAGGCCACAGGGAAGGGCGGCCATTTCTCTGAAAACGATCTGGGGGTCCGAGTGGACAGCAAGCTCAGCGCCCATCCACAGTGACGATGGGACGGCAAAGTGTCAGGCAGCTGTGGCTCCTGTCTGAGGGTCATGGAGGACCCGGCTGTCCGAGGAGGCCCAGGAGCTTTGGTCCAGCACCGTGAGGGCGGTCCTTCTACCAGAACTGGAGCCAGGAGGGCGGGGAGGGCAGGACCTCCGGTGAGGCCTGGAGCTTCCACAAATCCCTGGTGGGGCAGGGCCCACCCCACCCTCCTCCGCCATGTGCCCAGAGGCCGGGGGAGGAGTCTGGCTGGGGCCTGGCTGGAGCCTCTGGGCACAGTCAACAGACTGGGACGGGGCCCAGACTTTGGTCTCCGGCAGGGAGGGGCCATTCAGCGGGTCCTCTCGGACAGCCTCCTTGTTCCGAGGACTTTGAGGCCGATTCGCACCTGGGGCTTCTGCCTCTGCGCCACCGCAGCTCCCCCAGATTGGACCGAGAGAAGAAGGGCGAGGCGGGGGGCGGGGCCAGGCCGGGAGCTCCAAGCTAATGGTGGAGATGCGGGCGCTGCGAAGGGGGCCCCCCCAGCCAGACCGCCTCGCTGGCATCTCCACGTGACTTCACTCTGGGGTGCTGCGGAGCCTCGGGCCCCCATTCTCCGACGGTTCGAGGCCGGCCCTCCGCCGGCTTCCTGGGCTGAGCCTGGTGGGGGAAGCGGCCGAAGAGGCCCAAGGAGGCCCCCTCCCCCAAGCCGGAGGGCCCACGTGGGGGGGGGCGGGTAGCGCTGCCGGAGGCTCCGGAAGCCGCCTCCCACCCCAGGAATGTGTGGAATCTCTCGGGTATGCGGGCTCCTGGCACCACCGGAGCCCGAGATCCCTCCCTCCTTTGTCAGGCCCCCCCCACGTGACCATCTGTAAAGAGGGCGCCGCCCTCGGCTCTGGTGGGGAAACTGAGGCCGGGAGGGGCCACGTGCCCAGAGGCTTCCTGCCTCCCGCCTCGCAGCCCCCGAAACGCTGCGGGCCCGGCAGGAGCTTCTCTGCCCGGAGCGGACGGGATGGATCCTGGGGTAGCCGGGAGCCATCCGGGCTTCTGGAGCAGGAGTGAGACGGGGTGGAGGGGCCGCAGACGGGAGCCCGGAGGGGACAGCCCCATCGGGCCTCCGTGTCGGGTCTCGGAGGAGCAGGTCGGGCCGGGGCGAAGAGCGAACAGCGCCATCGTCTGGCCGCCGGACGGTCTCAGGACAGAACGCGGACGAGGCCCCCCGGGAGCGGGAGGGAGGGAGCCGGGAGGCCCCGGGGCCACCCCTCCCCCATTCACCCCCGCGGCAGGTCCTTCCGGGAGCCCCGCCGTCCCGAGCCTCGACGGCCTCGGAGGCTGGTACGGTCTGCTGGGGGAGCGCCAGGGCCCGCCCGCCCGCGGCCGCGGCTCTGCCGGAGGGGCATCTGCGGTCCCTTTGCCCCGCGCCCCGCCCCGCCCGCGTGCTGTCTGGCCGTGAGCGGCCCAGCTCGGCCCCGCCTTCTCCGGCCCGAACCCCGGTCCTGCCGCTCCCCGACTGCCACCCGGACCCCCACCGGGAAGGGAATCCTCCGGACCGCCCGCCCCGCCGTGTGCTCGCCGGAAGGAGCCCCCAGATAGGCAGAAATTCCGGTTTGCCATCCCCGAGGCTGGGGGGAAAAGCAGATGCTGCCCCGGAGAAGGGGGCGTCGCGGGCACAGAGGCAGCCCGGAGGCGGGGGGGGGGGGGGCGGCCGGGCAGGAGCGCTCCGAGAGCCCCCTCCAGAGGCTCCCACGGCAGCCCCGACGGCCAGCCAGGGCTCCACCTACGGCCCAGAAAGCCCTCCCCGAGCTCTGGGACCAGCGAGGAGTCCGCCAGCCTTGGGGCGCCAGGAGGTGGGGCTGAGACCCTCCCCGGCAAGATGGCAGCCGGCCAGCCGTCCTGGAAGAGCCATTTGGGGGGGCCGGGAGGGGGCACCCACAGCCCCCTCCCCCCCCACCCCCGCCCCTGTGCTCCCAGCCTGCCTTTGAGCAGAGAAATGGGCCGGCAGGAAAAGTGATCGAGGAGATGGAGAGGGAAAGAGAGGCAGAGACAGAGAGAGATGGACAGAGGGAGAGACAGAGAGAGAGAGAAAGAGGGAGAGACAGAGAGACGGGCAGAGACAGAGACTGAGAGAGGGAGAGACAGAGAGAGACGGACAGAGGGAGAGACAGAGAGACAGACAGAGACGGACAGAGGCAGAGACAGAGAGAGAGAGAAAGAGGGAGAGACAGAGAGATGGGCAGAGACAGAGACTGACAGAGAGAGATAGAAAGAGGGAGAGACAGAGATGGACAGAGGGAGAGACAGAGAGAGAGAGAAAGAGGGAGAGACAGAGAGACAGAGGGAGAGACAGAGAGACGGACAGAGGGAGGGACAGAGAGAGAGACGGACGGAGGAGGGACAGAGAGAGATGGACAGAGGGAGAGACGGACAGAGGGAGGGACAGAGGGAGAGACGGACAGAGGGAGGGACAGAGAGGGACAGAGGGAGAGACAGGCAGAGATGGAGACATAAAACCGGGAGGGGGTCCGAGATCGAATCCCGGCACAGCTGCTGAGGATATTCGGAGCTGGGCCCTCCGGTCTGCTCATGTGTGGAGTGCCGGCTGGGGGTCTCCATGGCTTCTCCGTCCCGGATGCAGACAGCCTGGGGCGTCCGCCGGGGGTCTTGGTGATAATCTACCAATAAGGGGCGAGTGTGGAGGCTGCCGTGTCGTTTATATCCGGCTCCTCACCACGATCCCCTTTTACAGATGAGGAAACGGAGGCTGAGGGGCTCCTCCTGCCGAGAGGCTGCGGCGTGGCAGGGCCGCCCTCCGCTCCTCGGTCTGGAAGATGGGCTGAGGGTGAGCCGGGGGCGCCCGAGCAGCTCGCCCTGGGGAATGGGGGGCTCCGACAGCTCGGCAGCCCCTCAGAGCTCTGCAAGGGCTTCTGGGGCGCCATTCAGGGAGAGCCTCCGAGGCCAGCCTGGCGGGGAGAAGCTGCTCCGGTTTCTTATCCAGTTGTTACAGTCAGGAAAAGGAGGCTGAGAGGCCCAGTGACTTGCCCAGCCTCGCCCGGTGCCTTTTCCCTAACATCACGCTCAAATGTGTGGCTTCACCACGTGTGCCCGTCCCACCTCCTTCCCCGTTTTTCCTGGACAAAGATTTCTCCTCCCAGCACCCAGCTTTGCCTTCCGGAAGTCTTGAGTTCAAATCCAGCCTCAGACGCTTGCTAGTGGTGTGACCCTGGGCAAGTCACTTCCTCTGTCTCCGTTTCCCTTTTTGTCAAATGGAAATATGGCAGCCCTTCCCAAGAGTTCATCGAGCTAAGCCTTAGTCTACACCTTGGGGCATCGTCGGTGCCATTGTTGTCACTAATATTCACAGGAGGCCTTCCAGAACTTGAAATGGCCGTCGTGGGCCCCTGACCCTTCTCTGCTCCGGGTCCGAGTCCAGCGCCTTCCGCCGGCTCTCCAAGGCAGAGCCTCGAAGCTTTTCCTCCTTCTTGTCCTCCAATTTGTCTCTGTCCTCCTTAAATCGGCGCCCCCCCCCCCCCAGTGGTGAAGGGCCTCCACATCTGACCTCAGGGAGTCAGAATAGGGGCGGGGGGGGGGGAAGGGGCTCAGACTCACTGGTGCCAGGACTCCGGTGTGCAGTTAGGGTGAGAACCCCAGAGTCGTTTAGTGTGGGCGCAGCTCTCTGAGGGCTGGTAGTCAGGGAAGGCTCCCTGGAGGAGGAGGGCCCGGGGCTAAGGCCTTGAAGGACGGAGCCTTCTGGCTGTGGGCCACGGTCTAAACCGCACTGGCTTCCCAGCCTGCCTCTGCTGGAGTGTGCCTAGACTGCGAGTGGGGCAGCCATCCATCAGGGGAATCCATGTTATGGTTGGAAATATTGGCCTTTGACAGGCCTGCTTGTGGTGACTGAGCCAAGGCCCGAGAGCCTGCTCTGGCCTCCCTCCCTCCCCTCCAACGTGAGGCTTCCCAGGACTGCCCAGGTCAAAGCCCCCCCCTTCCCCCCCAGCCCCCAGCTGGAGCCCCAACGGTGGGAGCGAAACACACACAAAGAGCCTCTTCTTTGGCCAAAGACCCCAAGGGTCAACGGGAGCTAAAATGGGAACCATGTGGGAGACGGGGCCCTGCTGGCCATAATTGGGCTCCCCCAGGTGGGGGGGGGCTCAGGGCCAGGCAGGAAGGCCCACATGGAGAGGGAAGGGGGAAGAGAGGAGGGAGGGGAGGGGGAGGCAAGAAGAGCAGCCGAGGCAGAAGGGAGAGAGAGGAAGAGAGGATGGAGGGAGAGGAAGAGAGGCGAGAAGGGAAGGAAGAGAGGCGAGAAGGGAAGGAAGAGAGGATGGAGGGAGAGGAAGAGAGGATGGAGGGAGAGGAAGAGAGGATGGAGGGAGAGGAAGAGAGGCGAGAAGGGAAGGAAGAGAGGCGAGAAGGGAAGGAAGAGAGGATGGAGGGAGAGGAAGAGAGGATGGAGGGAGAGGAAGAGAGGCGAGAAGGGAAGGAAGAGAGGATGGAGGGAGAGGAAGAGAGGCGAGAAGGGAAGGAAGAGAGGCGAGAAGGGAAGGAAGAGAGGATGGAGGGAGAGGAAGAGAGGCAAGAAGGGAAGGAAGAGAGGATGGAGGGAGAGGAAGAGAGGCGAGAAGGGAAGGAAGAGAGGATGGAGGGCGAGGAAGAGAGGCGAGAAGGGAAGGAAGAGAGGATGGAGGGAGAGGAAGAGAGGCGAGAAGGGAAGGAAGAGAGGCGAGAAGGGAAGGAAGAGAGGATGGAGGACGAGGAAGAGAGGCGAGAAGGGAAGGAAGAGGATGGAGGGAGAGGAAGAGAGGATGGAGGGAGGGGAAGAGAGGATGGAGGGAGGGGAAGAGACAGAAGGGGTGAATGAGAGCAAAGAAGACGAAGGAAGGGGCAGGAGAGGAAAAGAAAGTCGGTGACAGGCAGAGAAGAGGCCTCTGGGAAGCCCCCAAGCTACCCAGTCAGGGATTTCCATCATGGTGCAGCTATAGAACTTCCCCATTCACCAATGCCCAGGGTGCCTGGCTGAGGGGCTGGGGGCGAGCTGGGGCTTCTGGGGTTGAGAATGGCTTCTACTGTGGCTCCTTACCAGTCAGAGGCCTTGGAAAAGTCAGTCCATCTTTGTGCCTTTGTTTCCCCATCTATAAAATGGAGGTGCTGCCATTTGCACCCCCTGCTTGGCCAGCTTAACTTTGCCTGTTGTGTCCGACTGGAATCATGATGGTTGAATAATGGCAGCAGCCATAGAAAGGCTCGTCCTGTGTTTCTGCCCTTTCCTCCCGAGCTCCTCCAAGACCTTGTCAGTCAGTATGTCGTTCTTTCCCATCCAACCAAGGGCCCGGGTCAGGATTAGAACCCGTGTCTTCTGCCTCCAAATACTATACAGGCAGACTTCAGAGAGGTGGCAGGTTTCACTGGACCATCATGATAAAGGGAGCCCCATGAATTTTTTGGTTTCGCAGACCACATAAAACTCATGTTTCCACTATGCTGCCGTCTATAAAGTGGGCAAGCGGAGTCTGTCGAGAGAGGCAGTGTAGACGCCTTGATTTAAAAGCCTTTATTGCCAAAAATGCTCTCTCCGGAGTCTTCCACCCGTTAGAATCTCTGCTGATAACAGGTCTTGTCTCCGTGCTGATGGCCGCTGACCAATCGGGGCGATGGTTACTGAAGGCTGGGGCGGACACCAAGGTGATCGGACACATCATCGAGGGATTCCTCCTGTCGCTCGAGCACTTAGAAGCCTTCAAAGGGTGGTTCATTGACCTCGTTTCATCACTGTTGTGTCTCGGGGAATAGGAAGCCCCCAAGAGAGGGACAGGGACGTGGAGTCTGCTGCCTCGTAGGGGGAGGTTCCCGCCCCCCCAAACAGTTACAATAGCAACACCAAAGGTCGCTGATCAGATCCCTCTTTCCCATGGAATCATTAGGAAAAGGTTGGAGATACTCCAGGAATGGCCAAAATGGGATGCTGGGAAAATGGCGCCCATTGGCTAGGTTGCTGCAGGGTGGCCACAACCTTCAATTTGTAAGAAATGCAGCTCTATCCACTGTGACACCCATCTGTACAGTGGATGAAGCTTTGGACGGAGAAGGAGGAAGACCCGAGTTCCCTCGGATGTGACCTAGGATACTCCATGTGACCCTGGGCAAATCATTCCACTTCTGACTGCCTCAGTTCCCTGCTCTGTAAAATGAAGACATAAATGCACCTCCTTCCCCGGGTGTTGGGAGGATCAAATGAGAGCATATTTGCAGAGCCCTCTGTAAGCCGTCTGCTGTTCTTGCCCCCCCGCAGTGGGAGGAGAGCCGCCCCACATGTTCTGACCCCAGAGAACCATTTTCTACCCAGCTAGATCATCTGGCTCTCCTCGGAGACCTCCCCCAACGCAGACACCAGCTGAGACTCTTCCCAACCAACTGGAGCCTCTCTGAACGTGGCGGTGTGTGAGGAGCAGATGGCTTGTTATATAAAGGCAGCCTCTGAGGGGCTTGCTGGACCCATCCACTTCCTGCCCAGTGAACTCCTCCCCTCGGCGTCACCCAGGAAGGCATGCTGGGCAGCGTCCTCGTGCCTTCCGAGGTCCTTGTCCAATGTTGGGGACCAGCGTGCTGCGTCATCCCTCCGCAGCCAGCCCCCAAAGCCAGGGGCACCAGGGACCACCATGATCCACATCCACCCAGGGAGCCAGCAGTGGACTGCCTACGTTGCTTGTTAGAGAGCTGGAAGATCACACCTGCAGAGCACAGGGGTTATTTTCCCTGTTCTTTAGCCACAGCCAAGAGGTCGACCAGTTGGCCCATTCTTAAGTCTCCCAAGGGGTCATCATCAGGAAATGATAAGATAAAAAGGGAGGAAAACATCAAGGAAAAAAAAACAGAAAAGGTAAAGTAAAACACAAGGGAAGAGCTCGGAGCTCAGAGTTCGGGGCTAGTTGCTATCCTCCATCCACCACCCTCTGGGCAGGAGACAGATTACCTCCCTCTCCCCAACCATATAAAGGGATCAGCAAGGAATCAGCCCACATGATCTTTCCAGGTCCGACAGTCCAAGTGTTTGATTCTCAGAACTCTCAAAATGGAAATTCTGTGTCCTACGTCCTAAGATCTTTCCTGACTCTGACCTTTTCTGTTCTGTGTCCTAAGGTTCTTCCAGCGCTGGTCTGTTCTGTTCCAAGGGTTCTCCCAGTTCTGACTTTCTCTGTTCGTTGTTCCAAGGTCCCTCTAAGCTCAGATGTTCTATGTTCTCAGTTCCCAAGTTCTCCCCAGCTCTGGCACCTGACGCTCCCTAAGGGTGACAATTCTCTTCTGTGCCCAGAGAGCATCCCCTCCTTGGTGCTCCCGCATGGCCCAGGATGCCCCCTTCTGTGGGGTGGGGGTCATTGGAGCCCTCTCTGCACCTTTCTTTTTGGAAGGTTCTCATGTGTTTATTTTGAGAGAAATTCATCCTTTGGGTACCAAAAGGCTAAAGTTGGCACCTGTGCTTTCAGATGGGCAGGGACCCAGGCTCCATCAGCACCTTGGAGCGTTGGCCCCCCTCACTGAGGCAGAAAATAATGGCCATGGTCTCACCACCCTCTCAGTCCACAGACCATGAGCTCAGCTTGGGGAGGGCTTTTTTTAAAACCCTTACCAGTCAATACTATGTATTGGTTCTAAGGCAGAAGAGTGGTAAGGGCTAGGCAATGGGGGTCAAGTGACTTGCCCAAGGTCACCCAGCTGTAAAGTGTCTGAGGACAGATTTGAACCTAGGACCTCCCGTCCCTAGGTCGGGCTCTCAATCCACTGAGCTACCCAGCTGTCCCCTTGGGGAGGGCTTTTAAAGAAGGGCAAAGACAAGCTAGAGGGAGTTCAAAGGAGAAAGATTGGGTAAGTGAGGGGATTCCACAGGAGGATTGTCTGAAGGGACAGGGGGTGCTTAGTCTGGAAAGTAGAAGACTTGGAGGAGCCTCAGCCATGGATTGGAGGATCGCCTCCAGAATCTAATCTGCAAAAGAGAAGACTTCCAAGCATTCTCCTGGGACCTTCAGTGGGAATGGGGGTGGGGGGGTGGGGGGGCGAGTTGTCCTAGAGAAGAGGAACTAGACTGGCTCTCTTTGGCCCCAAGAGATGGGACTAGGTCAGATGGAGAGAAATTGTCCAGAGGCAGATGGAGGTTCAATAGGGTATAAACTGGATCATGATTGGAGCTCTCCTTCCCAGAGTGACAGGTAGTGAGCTTCCTGTCCCCAAGATATCAAAGAAGATGCTCAATGACCACTGCTTTGGAAAGCTATAGACCGGAGTCCTGCTGAGGCATAGCTTGTACTCACTGGCCTAATATTCCCAAGTTTTCCGAGCAGGTTGGAATCGGGGTCTCTTTGTCTCACTGATACCTGCGGGGTTCAAGTGCCACTCTTACCATGTCCACAGTGGTAGTGAAAGCCCTGAGACAGATATTTTAAAAATAAAACTGGATCCAAAAAGAGAAATGACAAGGCCGTGTCTTCTCTCCCATACTAGATAGAAATATCTGGAGAGTTAAAGGTAGAATTTCATTCAAGGAACAGAATGATGGAAAGGATGCTGGAGCCAGCTCACACCGGCTGTTGAGAGCCTCTTGTTATATTTTCAGGGAGAGCATCTACATGCTAGAAATCAGCTACAACCAGTGCCTTAAGTTATTGCTTTGTTGGTTGTCTTATCTTAAGGAAGTAGGGGAGAAAACACTAAGAATGCAGATTAAAATGAAAAGCATGTTGAACATCATCACTGCCCCCCCCCCCCAAAGAGTCAGTAGTTAAATATTTACCAGCACAGCTCTGGGAAGGGTAACGTCCTACCTCGGTCACATACTAGTTCTGTGACTCTGGCCTGATCATTTAATTTCTCAGCATCCCCAACAGCTCTCTCAGGCTAGTTGCACATCGGCATGGATGGAGCTATTTGCACCCTGAAGTTCCACACACTTGATGACATCTCCAGTTGCAACAAAACCCAAACCAAAATGGCTCCAGGATCTTTTCTGCAGGAGAGAAGGCTCCAAGGGTTCTCCTGGGCCCTTCGGTTCCTTGCGTCCCTCCCTGCATGGAGAATCCCAGACCATTGAGAGTTTTCATTTCTTTTCCCCAACAAAAGTGAAAAGCTGTCTGAACTCCCCAACTCGAATTCTGCTCAGTCATGCAGAGAGGGGACACCCTGTAGGCTACCTGGTTGTTCTTTGTGGGGACACTGAGGCAGGAGTGAGAAAGGAACTCCAAGATGTCTTCTCAGACCCCCAGATCCCTACCATGGGATGGGTCAAAGGCTATTATCATCCAGCGGCACGAGGGTGGGCGCATTAGGGGAGAGGATGGGATAGCTGTGGGGACCGGCAGGGTATTCCACATCCAATGACCAAGCCCAGAGCCCGCACCTTTGGGGGCCTCCTTGAAGAGAGGATGGAACCCCCAAGCACCAGGTAAAGGGCTCCCTTCTCCAAGGTCCCCTCTGACTGGTCATTGCCAGCTTCTTGAGAGAAGGGAGAGGCACCAATAACTGAATGAGGAGGAAATTGGGAAAGGGGTTTGGAAGAAGAAACCACCAGAAATTGGGTGTGGAGAGTGCGAACGATGACCTCCAGCTTGGGAAAGCACTGCCCAAAGATGATTCCATTCCACACTCCCTGTTATTGAGGATTGGAGACACGAAAGATCGGGAATCTGAACCGGGAGTTCCGAGCACCCTCTGGGAGAAGCCAAAGCAGGGCAAGCGAGGACCCTGCCCCCCAGGACTCCTGATTCCAGGCTGATCCCCTAATGGTGCTGGTGGAGGAAGCTGGAGGAGGCTCAGCAGTGCCCATGAGAGGGATGACGAGGAAGGGCTTGAATCTTTGACTCTGGCTCGTCAGACACAAAAGGGACCCGAGGATGGGGAGCCAAGAACATTGCAGCTGGAAGAACAATGACAGCAGAGAACAGAGAATGTCAAGGACTCAGAGACGTGATTAAAGCTGCCATGCTGAGCTTGGGAACGCCCCATTGGGGCTGGAAGGATCCTCTCCCATAGCCTTGGGGTCCCTGGAGCCTTCCTTTTCTTCCTTCTCCTTTGGAGCAAACATTTTGGGAAGAGCCCATTGTTAGGGCCCGCAAGGTAAGATGATGGAACGGAGTCCATGGGATCTGCACCTCTAGGACCTTAGAGAGTCTTGCTCCATCTCCCCATTTTACCAACAAAGAAACTGAGTCCCAGAATTCTCCTTTGGTTCAGGGCCCCAGCAATCGCTGGATTGGCCTTGGGTGGCTCAGCCACATGGAACTCCAGAGAAGACACAGACAGTCTTGCCCAAGAGACAAGGTCTTCCATAGAAGCTCACGTGGACCTCAGAGGACAAAGCACCCGCCTCCCTGACTGTCGGTGTGTTTCTCTGCTCCCAGCATCCCTGGCCCTTAGGATGGTCCAGTGCCCGGCACAGAATCACTGCCCTCATGGCCTGGAATCTGGCCCTCCTCACCCAGGGCAGAAGCTTCCCAGCATCCCAGCCCCTTTCCCACTCAGTTTTGTTCTGCTTCTCTCCTTCCAGGGTCAGGCCGGCACCCATGGGCCCTTCAGGGGCTTGTGACCTTTCAGCCTCGCTCCGGGGCTCACTTCCTACCCACAGTCAAAGGGCAGAGGGAACACCGAGGTCCCCCTGTGACTTCTCCCCCTGGAAAACTCCCCAACCCCATTTGCCTCAGCGAGTGGGATGCTGTGGCCTATGGCCAGGGGGAGTCCACACACTGCCCCCTCTTCCTCCCTCAGCCCTGGAGTCAAAGGCCAGGGTCACCGGCCTCACAATCGCTCCTCTTCTGCATCAGTTGGCGCTTGGGTGCAGGGCAATACCCGGTCATGGCTGAGTCACCGGGCAGTGCATCAAAATGGTCGCAAGTGGTGACGCCTCCACCCCCCGCACGAGACCACTAAAGGGCGTCCAGCTCCCTTGTTTTCCTACAGAAGCCTCCAAAGGAGCAGGACTGAACAGGCAGCACAACGAGCTTCTGTAGTGGATGCTGCCAGGAGACCCAGCCGTGCCGCTGGGCCATCGTGCCAGGGCTCGTAGTGTCCTTGACTGCTTCAAGTCAGAATCGCTTTCCCTGTAAGTCCCCAAACATGAGGATAAGGGGCTGCCCAAGGGGACAAGCTTTGTGAGCAGAGCCCCAGGAGAGCACCCACAAAATCTGTTCTCCCTGTACCCTGGGACCCTTCCAGTCCCCCAGAGGAATCCCCAGAGCCCATCCACACCAGGAAAGTGAACCCATGGAGTTAGTCCATTGGTAAGAAGGGAAGATAAGCCAGGACTCAGCTGAACAGGAGGAGGAGAAGGAAGAGGGAGAAGGCGGGGCAGAGCATGCCAGAATTGGCTCTAACCATTGGCCAGTGTACTCAGGGATTAGCACTGAAGCTGACTCTGTCATGCCAGCATCCGCCTGGTGATTCAGTGTCTGCATGGGCCATCCAGCTCTCACAGGACTTGTGGCTTCAGGAGGCTCAGTAGGCAACATAGAAAAGGATGGTAGGCATAAGCAGGCTGTCACACATTGCCAGGGAAGAGAGGGCACCATCGAGGCTGTCTGGAGTCTGCCCCCACCCCCACCTGTCTGCCTGTCCTGGGTCTCAGTTTCCTCCTCTGAACCATGCTAAGGCTGGCTGAGAAGAGGCCTGGGGTTCTGCCCATCTCTCTACTGATGCTCCTATAATCCTGTGTGTTTAATGAGGCAGTGCCATCATGATTGGCCTCCTCAGTGTCAGCCCTGGGATAAAATTGTGGATGCTTTAGGAGGGTCTATTTGACTGCTGGATTGGGTTGAACCTTGCTTCTGACACTTGTACAATTGAAAATCTGTTACCCTAAAAAAAGAACTACATTTCCCAGGAGCCCATTGACTTCCTGTTGTTACATACTTCCTGTAGACAGGGGATATTAGGCGGGGACGTGAAGGGTACCGCCCTCTTTTTGGCCCTGTTGGTGAGCATGTCGGTGGTGTGGGGATTTTGAAATGGCTAATCAGCCATGGGCATGTGGTCTTTATTTTGTATCCTCTTTATTCCTTGATTTCTATTGATCATTAATAAACCCCTTAAAATGTAATCTTTTTATTATTGAAATCAATTTTAATTCTTACATTTTTGGCAACCAGAAGGGATGAGAAAAAACTCAATTTTTTTTAAGATGGCCTACATAAAATTTTTTAAGCCACGTTTCTCCTGCCAAGACTTTTCAACCACCCCACCCACCCTTGCAAACTCCAAGAGAACTCTGAACTCTCTTTGAGGTTGCTGCCTTACTTCTTCAGTCCCTACTTTTTGCCTGGTTACCCTCCCTATGGGCCAGGCTGTTTTCAGTTTGAGGACTCTTGCCCATCTGCTTGAGCCCGTGTTCATGTTCCTCATTCCTCAATGCTGCCTTTGGTTGCTGCTGCCTATCCTGCTTGCTCCTGCTCTTGCTCCTGCTCCTGCTCCTGTTCTGGCTTTGGCCCCAGCCCCGACTTCATTCCTGCTGGTAGCTGCCACTGTATCTTTGGAACTCACAAACTTAGAGCATACCTCTCAGGGCATCTGGTAAAAACTGGGGTGTATTTTCCTTAGGCAACAATTAGCCACCTAACTCCCTCTCCACATGGCTGGGGAAACAAACTGTTCCCTAGCATTTTACCTCATGGGGGAAGGGGAAGGGAAGAAGGAAGTTGCTCTTCCAAACAGGAAGTAAATTGAAAGAATGGCATACTCTATGAAAGAGCAGTACTTTGCCTATTTCAAACAGCTTCAACCATTCATGAATGCACTAATACTTTCACTTAACTTGCTTGAGATTCAGGGGAAAGATTCATCTCCCTACAACCCTTTGCCATTTGGGCCTGTCCAGGTTCAAAGATTCATCCAGTTTGAGATTCCTCAAACCCATGTTCTCCCTCATTATGAGAAATACCAAAGTTATAACAAAAGGAATCTGAACAGATAGAGGAAGGAATTTTAAAGAGACTGGAGGTAAAAATTTTAAGCCTCTTCAGACTCCATTGTTTTATGAAAGTCTATTTTATTGTATTTTGCCTATTATCAGCTTTAGGATTTAATTTTGCTATTTTGAGTTCATATATTAATTCGATCAATATTATTCTGTTACACTGAATCATTTTAATCTACTGTGTTTAAACTATTAAATATATTCTATTACCTTTCCCCTATGACTACTGAAGAAAATATTGTAAAAGCCCATAAACAGCTTTTTTTTTTTCCATTTTGCATTTGTTAAATGTCACATAGATGATGGATGAACTCAACCTGGCTAACAACCTTTGGAGAATTTAATTAGCTAAGAATTTAAATGATAATTTGAGAGGTATTCAGAAGTAATTTTTATTAACTAGTGGTTTCTGGATGGATGATTTTTTAAAATATTTATATTATAAGCATGTTGCATTAAAGGTAGAGAAACAAAGAAATGCTCCTACCATGGTGTTTCTATGAAGCAGGAAGCCAAAAAGAGCTCCTGAAAAATTCTTTAGTTTAATTTACTTCCACCAGAACAATCTCTATAGATTTCTTGGTGATGTTTTAGACACAAATAAGTTTTACCTTGTTTAAAAATATATTTGCCAAGGTTGGAAAATTTGCTACATCTGTAAAAATTGTGACAAATATTCATCAATTCATAGGGTTTTTTGTCATATAGCAGCATATATGAAATATGATAGTGGGTTTGTTTGCTATTGTAATTAACTGGGCTATTGTGAATTTTGGGGACTTTGGTATTTCTTTGAATGTGCATTATCTACTGTATTACTGTTTTATTCTGAAAATCATTTGTACTCACACAGTGGTTAAATTAAAAAGGAAATTGACCTCATTTTTTTGGTGATAAGCCTTTGTATTCTACCTCTCCTTGGCTGACACAGTGTGTCACTGGTTGTAAGCTATATATTTTTTATTTTTAAAACTCTTTTATTATTGTTTTTCCTTGCATGTGCAATATAGTATCTGAGTTTTGTTTTTTCTCTCCTTTTTGTATTGGAAGCACATGCCAACAGTATTGAGAAGATTTTTTCTTTAATTTTTTTTATTTTGCAGTAATATAAGTTTAAAAGACATTTGTTCTAATATTAATGCATATCCCAAAAGCTTTAGACTATTAAAAAAAACCATTGATTGTTTAAAAAAAATATGGGACTTTGCTTAATGATTTTGTATGATTCCAGGAGAAGGGAATACAAAAAGAGCTACTGCACAGTACCAAAGAAGCACAAAGCTAAACTGCATAGTGCCAATTGAGCACAAGGTCAAAGAGACCAACCAATCACAATGGGATCGATAAAATTTTGAGCCAAGATAAGAGGACTTGAACTTCTTTGGGGTTCAAGGTTGTGGCTGTTTTAACATGTCAAAGGCTGGTCTTCCTTATCCCACATTCTACCAAGTATTTCAAATTTGGCCCCTATAATCTAGTCCCTATCCTGTCTTTCATTGTGTGGCAAAACTTTCTGTAGTTGTGGCTACTGATTGGGTAAATGCATAATTGCTTAAATCACTTTAAATGGGTCCTGATTCAAAGACCTGTTATAAGTTTATTTTCCTTTACTTAAAAATTTTACACATAGGACTTTGATATTCTATATTTCATCTAGAAGTTATTTTTTATCTTTTATTTGGATTTTTTTGATGTTTCTGATTTCTCTTGTCAATGGATTCATATACCTTATAACTCAGCCATGCATCCCTAAGTGATCCCTGTGTTTTTCAATATCCTCTTCAGGGGGAAATGTATTATTATTCTAATGCAAAGTTTAAATTCTTTTTGAGAGAAATTTTGGGATAAGAAACCTGCTACCTCTCAGAATCCAGAATGTGAACTGTTTGGAGAAGACACCATGAAGATGTCTGCACAGACCACACACTGCACCAGAAGATCCAGAGAGAACTTTGGGATGTGGTGATGTGAACTGCGTGGGGTTGAATGCATTTGTTTTGTATGTATACTCTTATACCAAAGGGGAGTGCCCCCTAACTGGCTTTTTGTCAATGTCCCTAGCAATGCTGGGTTTTGTTCTCTTTTTCCTCTTATCCTCAAATTATTGTAATTTCAAAATTGGTTATGTTTACAAGATCCATTGGAGAGACTAGTCTTCCACAGATCTTAGGGAGGAATGTATAACTGAAAATCTGTTAACTAAAAAAAAGAACTACATTTCCTAGGAGCTCATCAATTTCCTGTTGTTACATACTTCCTGTAGACAGGGGATATTAGGCGGGGATGTGAAGGGTCCCCCCCCTTTTTATTTTGGCCCTGTAGGTGAGTATGGAGATGGTGAGTGGGGATTTTGAAATGGCTAATCAGTCATGGGCACATAGTCTTTATTTTGTATCCTCCTTATTCCTTGATTTCTAATGATCATTAATAAATCCCTTAAAATATAATGTTTTTATTATTGAGATTAATTTTAATTCTTACACACTTCCCAGCTCTGTAACCTTGGGCAAGCCATTGGAGCACCTAGCTAGTCTGCCAGCACAGTACATAGAGCATTTCTTCAGATCCTCTCCACAGCCCCACCAGGCATGATGATCCCCATTTTACAGAAGAGGAAACGGAGCTCTAGGAGCTCTCAGCTCTGGAACTAGGCAGGGGCAGCTGGGCCTTTGTCCCTGAGCACGGCCACTTAGAGAGCTGCAGCATCCTCCCCTATGAGAGGAGACAGTGCCATCCTTGAATTGGTTCTCTTTCCATTTTGACAGCACTTTTGCTCTTCCCAGGGAGGAGAAACAATGGAGCTTAGCACATCGTTAGCAAGAATCATTAAAAGAGGAGCCACAGATGGAGTGCAGCCCCCCTGCCTCCTCTCCCCTCACCCCTCGCCATCTGAGCCTCTTCCCAGCCCAGCCCCCCTTGCCCCCTCCCCAGCAGGGCCTCCAGCATTCTGGTGCCCCTCCCCAAGTTTAGTGTCCGATTTCTCCCCTCCATCCCCCCCAGCTGGCGTCAAGGCGTCCCTTCATCCCCAGCAGAGCCTCCTTGAGTGTTCATTCTTCTCACATCAGGAATGACTCCTGCCTGCCTCTGGCGTCCAGACTGCTGGCTCAGGCTCTGGAGAGCTCAGCTCTCAGCCGCTTTTGCCCCTTCCTCAGCGAGTACGAGGGCAAACTGGCACAATGCCTGGCACGTCCTCGTGGGAAGCAGAGTATGGGACTGTATGTAGCCGTGACCTGCCCAGCCCCTCCAGGCTCAGCCTTCCAGACAGGAGGACCAGCTCAGAGCCCCCTGGAGCCCTCCTCCCCTCTGTGGTTTGCAGGCAGGAGATTCTCCCCCTCCCCACTTGACAGTTAGGGAAACTGAGGCTCAGGAAGAAGGACTTGCCCAAGGACACTTTACTTCCTCTCCCTGACTTTAACAAGACATCTATCTCCCAGGTCTGAATTTCTGGGAATTCTCAATTTCCCTCAAGCTCAGAACGAGCCGTTGTCTGCTGCGCCCCCCCCCCCCCAGCCCCTCTGATTCTCCCGTGTTTACTGTGTGTGAGTGTGTGTGTGGGTGTGAGTGTGAGCACATGAAGATGTATCCCCAAGAACGTGAGTTCCTGGAGGCCAAGGACAGCCAAGCCCGTCCCTGTTTGGCCAGTGCCTGGCACCAGGAGGAGCATCATAAATGCGCATGAACAGACGTGTGTGGTGCTTCATATAGAGCAAGCACTTAAGAGAACTTTCATGCAATAAAAAAGCATTCAATGAAAGCTTGAGGTTCTGGGTTCAAATCTCATTTACTGGCTCTAAAAGGGAAAGTTTTCCACTTGAGTACTGCCGGAGGCCTTCAACACTGACCTCTTGGTGGTCGTTCTCCTCTCTTGGTGACCCCATTTGAGGTTTACTTGGCAGAGATGCTGTAGGGGTCGCCATTTCCTTCTCTGGCTCATTTTATAGATGAGAAAACGGAGGCAAACGGGGGAAGTGACTTGCCCAGGGTCACACAGCTAGGAAGTAGAAGTGTCTGAGGCCAGATTTGAATAGGGATCTTCCTGACTCCAGGCTCAGCCTTCTCTCTGTAAACATGGAAACACAGTATTCTACACAAACATTATGTGTTCTTGTTCTCCCCACTGATCTGACTGGCCTAAGGGAAAGGGATGGAGGGAAGACTCACTGGGGGGGGGGAGATTCATGGGGGCGGGAAACTGGGGGGGAGATTCACTGAGGGGGAGATTCATGGGGGGAGATTCATGGGGGGAGATTCATGGGGGAGATTCATGGGGGAGATTCATGGGGGGGAAGATTCAGGCCCCCCCCAGACTTATATGCAGTTTTAATCCCCGAATCAGGAACATCCTCCAAATAATAGTCGGGATGGTGTGCGTTGCTGTGTGTAACACCAGAGAAGGCGCTTTAAGTCCATCCAAGAGGAAGGACTTGTAATGGATTCAGAGTTGGCCTCAGTTACCTCAGCTGTGAAATGGGCATCACACCTAGTGGCACCCATTTTGTGGGGTGGGTGTGTGGGAGCTTGCAGCTCCTGGCACATAGTAGGCGTTCAGGGGCTGGTAGGAACGTTCCTTCCCCACCAGGCGATCGGGGGACAGTTCCAGAGGGGTGTTTGAGAGGGACTTTAAGGAAAGGGCAGTAAGTAACTGGAGGGGGAAAGTTAGGGGGACTCCCCGAGAAGAGGGAAGAAAGGCCCTGAGAGAGCCCCAGTGGGGGGAGCAGCCTCGGGCATTGTTGGCCCTTTGTGAAAGGACAAGACTTGGCTGAGTGCTCCCAAGAGGCTGGTGAATCTGCCCAGCAGAGGTGGGTCAGAAAAGGCCTGGAGAAAGCTGGGCTGCCCTTGAGAAGAGGGGGCGCTGCAGGACTTCACACCTTCTGTCGGCTGCTGAGCGGTCCAGGCTGGGGGTCCAGGTCTGTTCTGTTCCCAGCTTACTTCGCAGCACAGGCAGCGGGTGCTAAACTTGGCACATTTAGGAACAATATGGAGACAAACAGTCCTAGAAGGGGATGTTCCTGGACCATCTGCCTAGAGAAGTCAGTGCCAGAGAGGGCAGGAGAGGGTCTCAACAGCCCTGGGGAGCCTTTGCCTGGGCCACTCCAGGGTCTCAGAGCCGCCACCAGGCAGTGCCTGAGCATCAGTGACCTCAGTTTCCCCAAAGAGGCTTTCCAGCCACCGACATTATTGTTCATCTCAGGGAGGACAAATCCCAGCTTCCCACCCTCCACACGAGGCCCTACACTGGGGCATGGCAGGGCACAAGGAGCACAAGGGGGCTCCTGGACACAGCAGAGGGCCAGTGAAAATCCAATGGCCTGGCCGTCTGGGGATAAGCCTTGAGCCCTCCCCCTTCTTCAGAGAGGTGGAGGCTTACTGGGAAGGAACCCCAAGTCACCAGGCATGTTTGGAAGTTCTGCAGAGCTACATCTTCCTTCTTTAGTAGAAAGGCTGGCCGCCGGGATAGCGAGATGTAGGAGGCCTGTATTAAAGGGGAGGTTAAGTTATATCCGAGGGGTTCAGTCTTTCAGTATTGAGAGGGGGAAAGAGAGGAGACCTCCCTTCTCAAAGTGGGGTACAAGGGAGACAGCTGATGTTTAGGGTTGGCTCAGAGAGAGGAGAGGGGGTTTGAAGATTTTCCCTCTTCTGCCTTCCCTTCTTAGCTATGGCTGCTCTCCCAGATTCACTCTTATCCCTCTTGTTCCACCTCCACTACTTGAGACCAAAGGGTCTCCCCTTGATATGTTCATTCACATACCCCTTGGGGAAAAGTTAGCTCTTTTAATGTCAACTCAATCAAGGCAATACAAAGGAATAACTAAGACAGGATGAATGGGAAAGGGAAGTAGGGAAAAGGGGGTCCCTGTCTCTATCTAAACCCTTTTCCTCCCTCCTCGAGTTTGGGGGGAACTCAGACCATGGCAGCCTGAGCCCCCTGAGAGAAAGTCAGATTGACTCACCCCTGGGCCACAGGAGCTGAGGTAAAGTCTACTCAGGTTTCTCTTCAGAAAGTCCTTTCAATTGGGAAATGTTGGGGGAAAGAGTTCCAGCCACCAGCAGGAAAAGTGGCTAACCCTCAGGAGAAAGTCTTTTCCCACCTTCTATCTTTGGCTTCTCAAGACTGAGAGCAACCAACTCCTCCCACAGCCAGAGTCATCTCCTCCTCAGGATTCCAATCCCTTGGGACCCCTCCCCTGTCAAGGTGATCAGTTTCACACACTCTTCAGCCTGGCGCTTTTTCTTTAGTGCCAGCCTCTGTCACAAATCCTCCATTTCCTGTTGTTTGCATGGTGCCACCCTGGTCCACGTCAGTTACTTACCTTCTATATCTATTCTAATCTATCTATGTTACTTACTGTTCCCATCGAACATCCCCCTTCCCAAAATAATAAATCTTATCCTAATCTGTCTATTTACTAATCTAAGGCCCTACCTTATGCTAAGACTGAATTGTGGGAAGAGGATTAGGATTATGTACCAACAAAATTTTACAATATAGCAATTACTTAATACAAAGGTTATTCCTATTGCAATCAATATAAAATTTAACTCTCAAGTAAAATTGAACTCTCCAATGCCTTATGTAATACTAATTCCAATGTAACAATTCATAACAATTATATATGTATATATTAACTTTTATCTAAATGAAATCTGGTTTATTCTGTCCCTGTTACCTCTCTAGTTACAACATTCCCTTTTCCACCCTAAACTACTCTGTCCCTGTCTGTTAATGGTTTAACTCTCTCCTTTCTATCTATATTAGTGGATTAGATCGTTATTATGCTATCTATGTACATGTCTGAGTTATCTACACATTTACATGTTACATGTTATTTATATACACATATATATATATATATATATACAGCCTCTAATAATAGAGATTTATTTACAGATATACAATTTATGGGTCATCCTTATTTACCGCACAGCCCATAATGTCAGTGTGAAGTTTGTTTCACAAAGAAATTGCACTGTAATATGCAATCGGTCTTAAACTCAAGCCTAGATACTGGGCTAGCACTTCAGAAGCTATACCCTTCGCCTCATGGACATATAGATGAAAATCTTTGTGTAATTTGGAATGCCAAGGGCAGGAGCTGTTAGGATAGCTTGTTTAAAGTGGACAGAGCATGTAGAGGTTCTTTTGTGAGCTTCAATGGCTCCTCAACCTCATTTTTGGTCCGATCTGAGACACTTGGAAATATGTGAATGTCCTGAGATAGAATGACATGAGAACCCAGTCGTGCCCGGGAATGCCCTACATTATTTCTTTGTATGTGGAACACCTAGCTTCGGTATATCCGCTATCCTCTTACTGGATGTTTTCCTGGTGTCCTTTTCCAGGATAAAACCTAGGTACTCGACTTTGGGGAGAACCCATTGCAACTTTCTTTTGGAGACCTTATGTCCTCTTTTGTACAATTCAATTAGCAGCCTCTTTGAGTCTTCTAGGCATGTTTTTGCGTCAGGGGATGCCAGAAGCAGATCATCCACATAATGCACTAGCTTGCTGTGTTTGAATTTTATATTTTCTAGGTCTCTTTTCAACAGTTGGCAGAAAATCGATGCACTCTTGCAACAGCCCTGAACTAAACGAGTCCAGCAGAGCTTATTTTTCTTCCACGAGGTTGCAAATATATTTTGGCTATCGGGATGGAGCGGAATTGTAAAATATGCATTGCTTAAGTCAATTACGGTATACCCTAATGCCTTGCTAGGAATCTCAGAAATAATGTCATTGGGAGATGGTGTGATGGTATTGTGGCAGAGGCTGGCACTAGAGAAAAAGCGCCAGGATGAAGAGGGTGTGAAATTGATCATCTTGATGGGGGAGGGGTCCCAGAAGTTTAGAATCCTGAGGAGAAGACTCTGGCTGTGGGGGGAATTGGTGGGCTTTTTGGTCTTGAGACAGACATACGTGAACGTACACACACAGACATAGTCACACACGCACGCATGTGCATGCACACACTTCATCCTGTCTGTGTGATCAGGTAACCATGAGGATCAGTTTTCTCTTTTGTGATGGCCTCTGCCTCTGCCCTGGCTAAGGACATGTCCCTTGGCCAGACCCGGGAAAGGCTGGGACCCATTTTTCCTTTGTGGCATGTTGAATAGCTTTAGGATCGTGTAGGCAGAGTACAGGGCACCTGCAAGATGAGGAGGTCGGGCCAGGAGGCCTTCCAAAGGGACCCCATGAAGTCCTGCAGCTGTGGGGAGAGAGAAGGAAAAGCTACAGCCGAGATCATCTGCCCTGGGCCTTGGTGATGGCACAAAGCTCCCCCTGGCCTCCCTGGCCCATCATGGCATACTGACGGAGGATGCTTCTTGTCTCCCTCCATCAAAGAGGAATGTCCTCCAGAGCAGACATCTGGGTCTATAAAAATTAAAATTAAATCTCAATAATAAAAATACTATATTTTAGAGGTTTATTAAAGATCATTAGAAATCAAGGCATAAATAGGGTACCAAATAGAGACCACGTACCCATGGTCAATTCAAACACCTGCTTTACCACCACCAAGCTTGGGACAGGAAGTAAAGGGGCTGGACCGTCCAAGTCCCCACCTAATATCCCCTGGCTACAGGAAGTAAGTAAGGACAGGAAGTCAGTGGGCTCCTGGGAAATGTCATTCTTTTTTAGGGTAACAGATTTTCAATTATACAGGTCTGAGCACCCACACGGCACCTGGCACAGAGTGATCATGTCAGCCCTTTGTTGTGATGGCCGGATTGACAAGGGAGGTGGAGGATGACCAGCGAGGAGTTCTCCCAAATGTTCCAGGAGGGGGAAGAGCCAGGGGAGGGCATGTACCAGGTTGGCAGGGGTGCAGGTGCAGAGCAAAGGGCAGACTGGGCAACGGATGGACGTGGGTTTGCACCAAGGCTGGGAGTTTCCCCAGAGGAGGAGGAAGATGGCGGGGCATCAATGCCCTGAACCTTTGGGAAAGGGCAGCCGCTGGCACCACTTACGGGCAGGGGAGCTAACTTTCAGACTGATCTCCTCATCTCCGCTGACTCTCTAGCCACTCCTCTTCCTAGCTGTGGAGCCCCCTCAGCTCTTTCCCATCCCTCTCTTTCACGGTACCTACTCAGCTGCCAGAGCCTTCAGCTTCTCTGGGCACATGATCTCTCCCATTCAGCCCCTCCTCACTGCTCTAGTCTAGCCTCTCCCTCCCTCTTCCCCAGACTCTCCCACTGCCCTCCTCATGGCCTCGCTGGCCTCCCTGCCTCCAATCCAGCTTCCCCAGAGGCACCAAAGAGGCAGCTGGATTGGAGGCAGGGGATCGGGGGAGGCCCCCAACCACAGGTGAAGCCTCTTAGAGGAACCGTTTCTCCAAGGATGGGAGGGGTTGGTGGTAAGGAGCAGGAGGGTGAGCATTCCAGGGATGGCAGAGGCAGAGGCGTAGAGGCTGGAGATGAGAAAGAGCCAGGAGACTAGACAGGCTGGGGAGTTCAGGAGCCAAGGAGGGGTGGGGGCTGGGCACGTGAGAGAAGCCTGCAATAAACCCTGGAAGGAGTCAGACCTTGAACAACCTTCAATGGCCAACAAAAGACTTTGTGTATCACCTCTACGCTGAGAGGGGCCCTGGGGCTTCTTGGGCACTGGAGGGGCACAGACACAGCTGAGCACTGGGAAACCCCTTTGGCACCTGCGGGGGAGCCATTGAGGAGGTCAGTGGGAGAGTGTGGCTGAGAGACTGGCCGAGGGCGGCAGCTGTGGATTCAGGGAGGAAGGACAAGATTTAGCTACTGGTTGGGCCCAGTGGAGATGAGGAGAGGCAAGAGGCAAGGAAGACACCAAAGCTGCAACGCTGGAGAGGACTGAGCTTGGCAAGATGGAGAAAAGGACAGGTGGGAGCCGGGGAGAGAGAGATGCTGATAGATGAGCGATGGATGGGTGCATGCATGGATAGAAGGATGGGTAGATAGGCAGAGAGAGAGAAGGATGGGTGGGTAGATAGAGACAGAGGGACAGACAAGAGATGAAGGATACAGATGATGGCGAGAGAGATGAGACAGCTGCAGAGACAGATGTTTATTCATTTTGAAATTTTTATTTAATTAGTTGATTTAGAATATTTTACAAGAATCATGTTTTTCCCTCCCTCCATCCCCCCCCCATAGCCGAAGCACAATTCCACTGGGTTTTACATGTTATAGACAGATATTTAGATGGATAAATGAGAGAGATGGGTAAAGAAAGAGACAGGAGCGATGGATGGATGATGGATGATAGATAGATAGATAGATAGATAGATAGATAGATAGATAGATAGATAGATAGATAGATAGATAGATGGATGGATGGATAGAAAGATAGATAGATGGATAGATAGATAGATAGATAGATAGATAGATAGATAGATAGATAGATAGATAGATGGATAGAAAGATAGATAGATAGATGGATAGATAGATGGATGGATGGATGGATGGATGGAAGGATGGATGGATGGATGGATGATAGATAGATAGATAGATGGAAAGATATAGAGAGAGAGATGGATAGATAGATAGATAGATAGACGAATAGATAGATAGATAGATGGATAGATAGATAGATGGATGGATAGATAGATAGATAGATAGATAGATGAATAGATAGATAGATAGATAGATAGATAGATAGATAGATAGATAGATAGATAGATAGATAGATGGGTAGATGGATAGATAGATAGATAGATAGATAGATAGATAGATAGATAGATAGATAGATGGGTAGATGGATAGATAGATAGATAGATGGATAGATAGATAGATAGATAGATGAATAGATAGATAGATAGATAGATAGATAGATAGATAGATAGATAGATAGATGGGTAGATAGATAGATAGATAGATAGATAGATAGATAGATAGATAGATAGATGGATGGATGGATAGAAAGATAGATAGATGGATAGATAGATAGATAGATAGATAGATAGATAGATAGATAGATAGATAGATAGATAGATAGATAGATGGATAGAAAGATAGATAGATAGATGGATAGATAGATGGATGGATGGATGGATGGATGGAAGGATGGATGGATGGATGGATGATAGATAGATAGATAGATGGAAAGATATAGAGAGAGAGATGGATAGATAGATAGATAGATAGACGAATAGATAGATAGATAGATGGATAGATAGATAGATGGATGGATAGATAGATAGATAGATAGATAGATAGATGAATAGATAGATAGATAGATAGATAGATAGATAGATAGATAGATAGATAGATGGGTAGATGGATAGATAGATAGATAGATAGATAGATAGATAGATAGATAGATAGATAGATAGATGGGTAGATGGATAGATAGATAGATAGATGGATAGATAGATAGATAGATAGATAGATAGATAGATGAATAGATAGATAGATAGATAGATAGATAGATAGATAGATAGATAGATAGATAGATAGATAGATAGATAGATAGATGGGTAGATAGATAGATAGATAGATGGATAGATAGATAGATAGATAGATAGATGGGTAGATAGATGGGTAGATGGATAGATGGGTAGATGGATAGATAGATAGATAGATGGATAGATAGATAGATAGATAGATAGATAGATAGATAGATAGATGAATAGATAGATAGATAGATAGATAGATAGATAGATAGATAGATAGATAGATAGATAGATAGATGGGTAGATAGATAGATAGATAGATGGATAGATAGATAGATAGATAGATAGATGAATAGATAGATAGATAGATAGATAGATAGATAGATAGATGAATAGATAGATAGATAGATAGATAGATAGATAGATAGATAGATAGATGAATAGATAGATAGATAGATAGATAGATAGATAGATAGATAGATAGATAGATAGATAGATAGATAGATAGATAGATGGGTAGATGGATAGATAGATAGATGGATGGATAGAAAGATAGATAGATAGGTGGGTAGATGGATAGATAGATAGATGGATGGATAGATAGATAGGTAGATAGACAGACAGACATTTGAGAGAGATGGATAGAGAGATGGTGGGTGCAGCGATAGACAGCCTGGGTCTAGAGAAGTCTGGGAGGAGGAAGCTCCCTCTCTCCCTGAAGGTGGCCCCTCCTGTGCATCTCCTATTGTCAGAGAGCTGCCCTGCCAGGGCCAGTGTGATCCAGAGACCAGACCTGGACCCTTGGCTTCCTGACTCTGCGGTGGGATTCCAGGCTCCTAAGCCATGAAGCTTCCCCGGGGTTCTGCCCTTGTGTTCCTCCCCTGTGCTGGTGTCTCAGCCTCCTTGTAAGCCGTACGCACTCTTCATGAGGGCAGAAGTGGATCCTCTCAGCTCTGAACCTCCCCGGCACCTCCATCGGGGCCATGCAACGCACTGTACCTGGTATACAGGAGGAGCTTAGTAAATCCTTGCTCGGTTGGCAAGTACACGTTGGTGGAATGACTGCACGAATAAAGGAGTGATTTTCCACTAGGCTCCACCATGAACATGTCATAGACATGTTCCTCACAAAACCTGCTCTGAGGAAGGCAGGCCAGGTCATCCTTCTCCCCATTTTACAGATGAGGAAACAGATTCATGAGGTAAGGGACTCAGCCAAGGTCTCAGTTCACACCTAGGACCTGTGGGTTCCGGACCCCAGTGGGCGTTCTCCCATCCCATCTGCAGTGGGCTCCTGCCTCCCTTGCTGTCCAAACAGGAAGCGCCCCATCTCCAGTCATCTCCGAACCCAGTTATTCCCTCTTGGTGGCCTCCTTCCAACAGTGGCCCATGGACTAGCCCAGAGAGTCCTTCCCATGACTTGAGTGGGAAAGGGAAGGTTCTTGGTTCTACTCGCTCCTTGGGCTCCTTGAGTCAAAGATGGGAGGGCTGGGCCAGTCCTCATCCCCGATAAAGCATCTCCCTTCCTCCCCCTGGCAGGCTTCTTTCAGGCCTTGCAATCAAGTCCAAGCGGTGACGGAGTGGCTTTCTGGGCCTCTGCAGTCCCGCTCCTGTGCTGCTCCCCAGCCCGACCCAGCAGCATTCCCAGAGCCTGGATCCTGTTGTTGACCCCCCTAGGAAGCCGGCCCAGCGCCCCAGCACCGCCTGTGCCCGCCGGCATCCCCACGACCCGAATGCATTTGTATCTCCAAGAAGTGTCGTCCGTCCAAATCGGAGAGCTTCCTTTCAACAAAGGGAAAGCCACGCTGCAGGAAAAGCCCTGGAAAAGAGGGCCTGAGCTCTGAGCCTCAGTTTCTTCATCTGAAAAGTGGGCAGAACAAAGCTCTTCTGGGGGGCTTTTCCCCCTTTTAGACGTGTGTTGTGGTTGTCCGGGTGACCGCATTGAGGGAGGGAAGAAACAAAGGTTATCATCAAGCAAGAGATATTGATAAAATGGAAACACTTAAAGGAATCCGAGTCTGGATTCCATGAAGCGGATGAAGACGCCGTCCTCAGAACGGACGCGGAATGGAAGCAAAAGCCCCGAAGTCCATCGGCGTCTGCGGGAAGAAAACCAAGAATGGAGATGTGGCAACGACCAAGACGGAGCTGGGCCGTGCCGGGGACGGCGGGCCTCCCTCCACCTACTCTGCGGCGTCTCCTTGGACTCAGCCGGGTCTCGGCTGGTTCTGCGGCACTGCTTGGGCTCCTTCATCTCCTCCCCCTGTCACGGGAAGGGGAAGAGATGTGGAAACCAAGGTGGGTCCCAAGAGACCGACAAAAGGGAGCCAAGGCTACCACGGAGGCTGCCACGGAGGCTGCCACAGAGGCTGCCACGGAGGCGGCGATCTCCGGGCGACGAAGGAATCCAAAGCGGGGGACGGTTCGCTGGATGGAACCGGACCTCGGCGCTTCTTGGTGCTGGGCCCACACCAGACATCGCGCGATGATGACATCATTGCATCCTCCCCACAACGCTCGGAGGAAGGCGCTAGCCCCATTTTATGGAGGGGGAAACTGAGGACGAGGCCCAGAGAGGGCCCGGGGCCACACAGCATCCGAGGGTTGGAAGGGATCCTCTTGTCCAACCAAACCGGAAGAAGGAATCCCCATCGTGGCTCTGCCGACCAGCAGCCATTCAATCTCCACCAAAGGACCGCAATGGAGGAAGAGTCCCCTCTGGCAGAGGCCCAGGTGGAGGCTAGAACCCAGGACCCCCTCCCTGCCGGGCCGCCCTCTGATGTCTCTCCAGCATCTCCGCAGCTCCTGGTTCTCTGTTCTAAGGTTCTTCCCTGGTCCATGTTCTGGGATCCCACTCTGATGGGAGGTTCCAAGACTGGATGCCAGACCAAGATGGCGGAGCCCCAGCCCCAGCCTCTCCCCCCTCCCCCAGACCCGGCACAATCCCTTGGAGGACTCGGGCCTTCAGAGCCACAACCTGAGGGGGTGCCAGATACGGGGGAGCCGGATCAGCACCCCAGGATGGGAGACTGAGGCACGAGGACCCCCCCTCGCTCTCTGGGAGACGGCTCTCCCCTCCTGCAGCAGAAAGGAGACCAGAGACTCCCTGCACACCCTGTGAGGCAGAGCAGCCATCCACACCCCCTTGCTCGAGTCCGAGGACCTGACCTAAACCCGCCTGACCACACGCCACCTGCAGGACCCTGGCCAGACCCCCTCCTTCTCTGAGCCTCCATGTAACGCTGGCGTTGGCCTGGGCGGCCTCCCGAGCCCTTTCCCCTCTCCCGGGCTCTGGGGTCAGAAGCTCCAGGTCAAAGCTGGCTGGGCCACATGGCGCAGGTCTCCTGACTGCCCTAGAACTCGGCTCTCTCACCTCAGGGCTCCTCCCAGCCCTGGATCTCCCCAAGGGTCCCCTGCCTCAGCCTCCCAGGCCACGGACCTCCAGAAGAGCAGAGGCGAAGGCCAGAGGCCTCGGGGCCGTCCAGGAGCTCCTTTTCCCTCCCTGGACCTGGGCTTGGGGAGAGGGCCGAGCCCACCCGCTCTCTGGCCCCATCTTTGGGGGGCAGCTTCCCCTTCTCGCCTCCACCGTCCCCAGGCCGGCTGGCTGGGCAGCGTCCACAGGCTGTAAATGGTTTGAATTAATGAATTTCCTTTGGCAATCTGTCACATCCTGTATCCGGCCGTGGCCCCCCAGGACGAGGGTCGGCCAGTGACAAGTTGCTTTGTTGTCCATGAAAAATGGCGACTCCCGCAGGAGGAAGTACATTGATGTTGCTGCAGGCCAGGGCCTGGCAGGGGAACATCTGGTCCAGGTTAGGCTGCTGCTTCCTTTCTGCTGCTTCGGCTACTGGCCGGGCCGTCATGAGCCCTTAGCAGGGGCCGCCCTCCTCCCAAGGAGCCAGGGACAAAAGCAAGGCTAGGCGCTTCTGGGCTCTGACACCAAGGGAGCATGCCTCAGTTTCCCCTTCTACAAAAGGAGGAGAAGGACGCTCCCATTCCCTTCCTCCCCGAGGGGCTACAGCGAGTCCTGAGTGGTCCTCAGTGGCTTTGGGGATGGCAGCCAGCCACAGCAGGACAGAGCACCTACTATGGGCCAGGAACCCCTCAACTATGCCTTGTAACCACTCGGCGAGGTGAATACTATCATGATTCCCACTTTGCAGATGAGGAAACTGAGGCAAATAAAGGTGAAGTGACTTACCCAAGCGTGTCTAAGCCCACTTTTCCAGCTCCAAGTCTGGCACTCCAACCATAGCGGAGTCTCAGCTGCTCCAGGGAGCTCCAGAGACAGAGAACTCACTCCTTCTAAGACCACTCATTCCTCTTCAGGCAGCTCTTTTCTTGAGATTCACTATAGGTTCACTCGAGAGTTCAGAAAATTTCGTGGCTTTCTGTGGGTTATGTCACAATTTGGGGGGATGTGTCCAGGGCAAAAGCTTTCCAGAAAGCTCCTGAATGTACTTACTGGGCACAAGGAGAGGAGGTACCCCCAAAAGAGACCAAGGTGGGGGGAGGCCGGCCTAGAGACAGGAGGTCCTGGGTTCAAATTTGGCTTCAGATATGTCTGAGGGCAGATTTGGAACATAGTAGGCATTTAATGTTGAATGGATGATTTATCCAGCTGTGAGGCCTTCTAGTTCTAAAGATGGGAAGGTGGGAAGAATGTTGGGATTTGGAGCCAAATGGCCCAGTGGGATCCTAATCCTTTAGAGACTTGGGACAAATCATTTACCTGCTCTGGGCCTCATTTTCTCCAATTATAAATTAAAGAGGCTAGTGGCCCAATGGAAGGGCAGACTCTGAAGTCGAGGAGACCTGGGTTCAAATCCTGCTCCTGGAAATCCCTTTCATTTCTGTGTGTCCATGGACAAGTCCTTTCCTTTTTAGGCCTCAGTGTTCTTAACTGTACAATGAGAAGGCTGGAGGAGATGGTCTCTGAGGTCCCCTGGAAGATCTCTGAGGGTCCTTCAGGGCTAATCCATCCCAACCTTTAATCATCCCTAAGCCCTATCCAACAGAGGAGTGGTCTAGAGTAGCACTGGCGAACCTTTCAGAGATTGTGTGCTCAAACTGCACCTTCAAGCTGCCTGTGAGCCCCCCACATTACCCCAGACAGCAGAGGAAAGAAGTTCTCACATTGGGCGGCTGGACAGAGGGGCAGGGCACATGAACATTGTCCTCAGGTGCTCTCCGGCACACTGGGGCACATGTGCCACACCATCACCATCATGGGTCTGGAGCCTATATAGTGCTCATCTGCCTGTGCTTTACTGAGGCAGGTTGGGTGGGCAAAGGTTCTCGGCAAACACGAACCCTAGACTGAGAGACATCTAGGTGGAATCACCTTATCTCCTCCCCTCTGCCCCCTCCCCTGCCTAACCACACACTGAAGATAAAAGAGATGAGAGCTAGGCCAACCGTCCCAGGAAGAGCTGCTCAGAAATCAGGGACACAGATTTAGAACTGGAAGGGGCCTTAGAGTCTCCCTCCCTCATTTTACAAGGGTGGAAACTGAGGCCTGCAAGTAGTGACTTAGCTGAGGCACACAGGCAGCAATTGTCATAGGCAAGATTTGAACCCAACTCCTCTAACTCCTAATCCAGCACTATTCACACTCTACCCTCTTGCATCCCCTGTTCTTAGCAACTACCACTTAGTAAGCATTTATGAAGTTCCTACTCTAAGCACTCAGCATAGTCCCTGTCCTCAAGGAGGTTACCATCTAACAGGGGAGACAGGCACAAACAAATATATAGAAAGCAAGCTACATGCAGGATACATAGGAAATAATTAACACAAGGAAGGCACAAGAATTAAGAGGACCTGGGGAAGACTTCCTGTAAAAAATGGGATTTTCACTGCGACTTCAGGAAGCCAGGGAGGCCAGTGGTCAGGATGGAGGAGGGAGAGAGTTCTAGGCATGGAGGATAGACAGAAAAATGCCCAGAGCTGAGAGATGGACAGTCAGGAGGCCAGAGTCACAGGATGGAAGGAGTAAGATGTGAGAACACTAAAAAGGCAGGCAGGGGCAGGATTGTGAAGGGCTTTGAATGCCAGACAGAATGATTTGCTCCTGGAGGCGACAGGAAGCCACTGGAGCTTATCCTGGGTCAGAGCTGCCCTTTAGAAGAACCACTGGGGTGGCTAAACACCATGAGAACAGGCAGACTGTCCAGCAGCTACTGCAATAGGGTAGGCATGAGGTGATGAAGGCCTGGACTAGGGCAGGGTTGTGTCAGAGAGGAAGGTCAGTTGCAGAGGGGAAATTGATGAGAGATGCTTCAAAGGTGAAATTGATGAGAAAGGCTGCAGAGGTGAAACCGACCAAAGATGCTGCAAAGGTGAAATGTACTAGAGCTGTTGAAGAAGTGAAATTGATAGGTGTTGGTCACAGCTTGGATACCAAAGATAAGGAATAGTGAGGGAGGCCAGGCTAAGTCTGAGGCTGGGAGCCTGAGGGACTTGGGGGATGATCCTGTTATCCTATCAGATTATCCTAACTCCCCTCTGTGAGTCCTGTTTACAGTTGCTTGAGTAAGCAAGGGGGTGATCCATCAGCTCTTGTCTCCCAATCTGCTGGTTCCGTGACCAAAAAGCATAGGAGAGCCATGAAGAATTTGGACGGTCCATAAATCAATCCTGTCTTGATAAGCCAGACGTTTCTGAGAGCTCCCTCCGGGGCCTTCATTAAGGACTGAGAACAACCCCCCAAGACAGGCAGAGGTGAGGGAGAAGTTCATCCTTGCAGCTCCAGAGGAGGAGGAGAGAAAACCTCATTTGCCTGGACGGGTCAGCTCTAGGGGCAGGTGGGAGGAAGGATTAACAAGACCCATCTGGCATCTCGAAGATCCTTCTCGGAGTGTGGTCCAGGGCCTGGGGGGCGGGGGGAGGGTCTAGGAGGTCACAGCTCTTTCCCAAAGAACACGAACATGGTTTCCTTTCTAATGTGGCAAATAGCACAGCTCTAGCCTCCATGAACAGTCTCTTCTGACTCCTCGACGCTCTTCAAGGGATTCGGAGAAGGACGTTTTGGAGCAGCTTCTGTCCTAGCCAAAGTTAAATCTTCAGCAAAAAAGCCTGATGCCTTTTAGAGGTGACGGAAAAGGGGTGTATGGGGAGCTGAAGGACATGAGGGAAAAGTTAGCCCATGTGTGATGGAATTTGAACCCAGGTCTTTAACTCGCTGTGTCTGATAGCCCACCCATTCTACCACACTGCCTGAAACTTGGACAAAGCCTGTTTTCAGACACCGAATCCAATGCCCAATGATAGAGGGAGGCCAAGAATCGAATACAGATGGATAAAAACTGGAGAGAGCGTGTGTTCGAGGAGTCACCTTTCAGGAGGGTCATTTACAGGCTGGAGTAGGTCCCAGACGAGGCATTAAGATGGCGTCCGCATCCCTTGAGGATCACTTGCTCCCCTTGGGATGTTCAGCCCCCGAAGAGGAGGCTCGGGGGCCCTTGGGCGCTGCCTTCAAGTATTTAAAGGGCTGTTACGTGGGGAGGGCTAGACTCGTTCTTCTTGGCGCCAGAGCACAGAACCAGGAACGAGGGCGATGAGGAGGGGGAAAAAGGCCCTTCCTGACGAGGAGTCTCCTGGCAGAAGGTCCTGGGTCCCCATCGTTGGGTAGCCATTTGCTGGGGACTCTCGCTGAGGCACGAGCATCATTCACGTCAGCTCCATGTAACGTGCAGTCAGTAAGCTCCAAGCCAAAGTCTGAGAACAGACGTGAGCCCAGCTTGCCGTGTCCTCGGTGGGCTCACATTCTCCTGGGAAGCAGCGTGGACGTCCGCACAGACTCCAGCCCAAACCGTGATCCTCCTGAGCAGAAAGTCCAGTGAAAACGAAGAAGGGGCCGTCCTAACATTGGGGGATCAGGCTGGGCTTCTGTGGCGCGGAGCCCCGGGATGAGTCCTGAAGGAGGGTCAGACCCCCACGGGGTGCTCGACAGCCCCAGCCTCTGAGTTACATCCTGCGGCTGGTTCAGCAGCCACCACCATCACTGTCCAACGCCTGATGAGACGAGCCTTTCCCGTGCCCACAGAGGGTCGGTAGGCTCAGCAGGAAATGATGGCGGCGTCCTGAGGGCAGTCCTACCCCCCCCCCACGCTCTAGAAGACGCACCTGGCGCCCAGGGAAGTGCCCTGATCTGGTCTGAGGCCAGCCGGCAGCGAGAGGCAGCTCAGTCCTCGGCCCAGAGCAGGGCTTCTCCCCGGCCTGGCCTCTCCACAGGCCCTCAGAGGAGCTGGCGAGGAGAGAGGCGCAGAGGACGCCTGTGACTTATCCAGGCTCACAGAGCCAGGAAGAGGGAGGGCCACGAGGGGCCCAGGTCTCCTCCCTGAGGATAGCCAGGACTTTTCTGTTGCCACAAACGCCCAAGACAAGGGCGGGCGATTTCCCCAGAAGGGAAAATAGAAACTGGTCTGTGATCAGGAAAAGATGCCAGCAAGGCACCTAGCTGGTGCTGCAGTGCACCCAGTGCCACAGACAAGAAGATCTGAGTTCAAATCTAGCCTTGGACACCCTGGAGGAGTCACTTACCTCTGCCTCAGTTTCCTCATCAGTAAAATGAGCCAGAGAAGATGGCCACCCCCTCCAGGATGTCTGCCAAGAAAACCCCACATGGGGTCACAGAGTCAAACACAGATGAACAGCAAGAGATGCCAACAAATCTCAGCGTCCTGCCCTGTACAGGAAGGGTGTCGGCACATAAAGTCTCTGGGGTCCCCGGTCTGAGGGAAGCCCAGCCGAGGGGGAGGATCCAAAGCCCCCACTCCTGAGCCTCTTGGCTCTAAAACTTCTCAGTCACGTTAAGTCAAGGCATGACCGTTCTGCGACAGATAGAGAAGCCGAGTCCCCAGAGCTAGCGTTAGAGGCAGCGCTGCCCTGGAGCGGGCTCTAGTCCTGGATTCGAGTTCCGACTTCCTGTGCGGGTCTCTTCATGGCCTCAGACAAGGAACGTCCCCTTTCCAGCCCTCAATTCTCCCTTCTACCAAACGAGGACGCTGGGCTAGCTTTGGGGGTGCTGCAGCCCTGGCAGTCCATGTCTGCGTTCTGGAATCCCGCCGAGCCCCGAAGGAGCACGTCCAGCCCTCGCACGGGGGTTCCGGTCCTTCCCATCCTCACCAGGGCTTCGGGCTGGGAAGGGGAGGCGCCGCCCCCGCTCTGCCCTGCCCTGCCCTCAGCGGCTTCCCTGATGGTGACTGACAGGCCTGGCTCTGAAGCCGCGTATTAGGGGCAAATTTATGTGCTGTGAAGCCCGTCAGATCCTGGCCCGGCGGCCGCACAAAGGCTTTCCAGGGCCAGGGTCAGCCGGCTAACGAGGAGCAGACGCCGCCTGGCCCCGGGCCCAACAGGGCCCCCTGACGGCCTTCTGAAGCCGGCCTCTGCCCCGAAGGTCCTGTTACCGGAGAAAAGCAGCAACTATTCTGCCGATCGCCTGGCAAACTCCCATCGATGTCGGGGAGAGCCGGGCAGAGGCCAGGATAAGGCCGGGACAGAGGCCAGGCAGAGGCCGGGGAAGAGGCCGGGACAGAGGCCGGGCAGAGGCCGGGGCAGAGGCCAGGCAGAGGCCGGGGCAGAGGCCGGACAGAGGCCAGGCAGAGGCCGGGATGAGGCCGGGGCAGAGGCGGGGCAGAGGCCAGGCAGAGGCCGGACAGAGGCCGGGGCAGAGGCCGGGACAGAGGCCGGGCAGAGGCCGGGGCAGAGGCCAGGCAGAGGCCAGGGCAGAGGCCGGACAGAGGCCAGGCAGAGGCTGGGATGAGGCCGGGGCAGAGGCGGGGCAGAGGCCAGGCAGAGGCCGGACAGAGGCCGGGGCAGAGGCCAGGGCAGAGGCCAGGGCAGAGGCCGGGCAGAGGCCAGGATAAGGCCGGACAGAGGCTGGGCAGAGGCTGGGGCAGAGGCCAGGGCAGAGGCCGGGGCAGAGGCCGGGATGAGGCCGGGACGAGCCCATCGCTTTGCAGAATGCCGGAGCCGGAGGGACCCCGCGGGGAGGAGCCTCCAGATGTGGATCCTCAGAGGCTGTCCAGATCTGCTCCTCACTTTACAGAGGAAGAAACAGCTGTCTGGCCTATCATGCAGGAGGTGGATTTGAACTCAGGACCAGCCCTTCTTTCCCCCACTTTCTACACCCACTCAGATGGGAAGCAGGAATCCCTGAAGCCAACAAGGCTCCTGTCTTTCCTGATGAAGCCCTTGCTGGATGCCAGGCTCGGTGCCAAGCACTGGGACCAAACACAAGCGGAGGGAAAGGCAGCCCCCCCTGCCCCAACAAAGGGGAGAGCCGACAGCCATGGAAAGGGGGGAGCGAAGGAGGCCGGGGCCCCCGGCATCTGCCTGTAAAATGGGGGAGCATCCCTGACCGGGCACATTCCAGGGCAACGGACTCCCCGGACCCGAAGGCCACGCGTCTGGGGCCAGGCAGCCCCAGTTATCGGGAAGGTTTCCGTGTCACCCTCAGACGGGTGGCGTCCAGCCCTGGGGACAGGAGAGGATGGCCGAGTGGGTCTGAGAGGCGCCGCATCGGGCCACCCCCCAGTGGCCCAAAGAGCTCTAGAAAGAGCCCTGGACATCTCCCGAGCAGGGAGGCTGCCTGAGACCCTCCAGCAGAAGGAGCAGCCCGCAAGGTCCCAGATCTCTGGAAATGGGAGCACAAAGCAGACACGGGGGCGCCCACCCTCTGCCCATTGGGCCGCCCCTCCACAGACCTTTCACTGCCTGGGTCGCCACTGTACCCAGTCTGGGCCTCTCCTGCCCACTTCCACGGACACCCGCTCTGGGTCTCCCTCACCAGGAAGCGGGAGTGGGTGGGGCTCTGAGCAGGCGAGGGGATCACTTCCTCACCTTGCCCAGGGCTTCGGTGACCTCTCAGGAAGGACAGACACCAGACCAGGGAGCTCCGGGGAAACTCAGACATGGACTAGTTTCACCCCTTTATTTTACAAATAGGAAAACGGAGCCCCCGGGTGAGTGGCTTGTCCATGATCATAGGGCCATAGACCTTATCCATAGATCATAGTACCTGGGAAAGGTAATATTTGAACCTAGAACCTCCCCGCCCTGGGATCCCCTGCATGGCACAAACATACCCATCCACAGGCCCAGGAACATCCTCTGGTCTGGCCTGGGGCCCCCCAGCAGCTGCCTCCTGGCCATAGCCATGCAGGGAAGAGGGGGTCCCCTAAACCACTTAGCTCAGCTCCTCCAGGATCCACCCCTGCTTCCTTGCACCCCCAGCCATCTTCTGCTCCTGCCTTAGAGGATCACCCATATGACCAGCAGCTGCTATCAAGGCCAGGTCAGCAGCCTACCCTATTGCTCTGCTCCTCATCCCTGGATTCCTCCGAGCCTCAGCTCAGGCAGCACCCCTGCCTATGTAGCCACTCTTCCGATGCACCCAGGGGCCCCACCTTCTGCCCAGGATGGCCTCAATCCCCCTGGGGGATGCCGTGTCTCTACTAGCCACAGAATCCTGTCCTCAGGACAGATTCATCCCTTACTAATACTGTGCTGGGCTGCCTGACAGAGGGTTCAGAGGGTACAGCTACAACCTCCTTCAACCCTGGGCCAGGAAAGAGGGTGTACAAGTTGCATATGAGATGCAAACAGGGAAATAAGTGAGAGTTAACAGGGTTTGACTTGTGTGTGTGTCTAGCACCTGGCACAGTGCCTGGCACATAGTAGGCACTTCATACGTGGTTGTTGATTGACTATGGGCCATAACCATACATTCCCTCATTCAGCAAGCCCTGATAAGCCCCGACTGGGTGTCATGTGTTATGTCTGGTGCCAGCCGCCACAATGAAGATGAAAAAGGAGATGATCACTGTGAGAGGAGCTCCTGTCCCAGCTGGGAGAAATCACTGGGAAGCAGAAGAACAAGCACAAAATATTTGCAATATAAACACAGAGTCAAGCCTGGTCAGCATCCCTCTCTGTTCAAACCTCCCTGGACAGCTCCTTTTTAACCAATGCCTGAGAAGCCCAAGATGGCCACTGGGCTGCGGCAGGACAACCAGCTGAAGGAGGCCCTGCAGCGGCTGCTCGCACACATTGCCCTAAGCATGAAGAAGGCCACAGATGATCTCCAGAGCGCCCCCCCCTTCACTGTATTACCAAGAGCAGCGAGGAGCTCACTGAGGAGGACACTCACTGCTGGGAGACCCCAAAAAAGCTCCCGACATCTGCCTGCTTCAGTGTCTCACATGGTAAAATGGGCGCTGAGCATCTCTCGCCCAGAGCTCAAGCTGTCAAGTGGCTGGCAGAGCCATCCTGCCTGGAGAGCTCTTTGGACCTGCTCATGGGCTCAGGGCTGTGGGCAGAGGCAGGTCCTTCAAAAGATTCCGGGACAGTATGGAGCAGGCGCAGAGCTGCCCTCGCTGGCATTTCCCCTCTTCCTCTGGTGCCCCCTCCTCCTCTCATGCCCCCTCCTCTCTGGTGCCCCCTCAGACATCATGACCCACAGCACCGCCTCTGGGCTGGTCCTCCTGGCATGATACACTCCATCTCCTGACTTGGTGCCTTTGCAGAGGCAGTGCCCCCTGCCTAGACTGCCCTCCCTCCTCCTCTCTGCCTCCAACCTTCCTGGTTTCTTAACGCCTGGGCTCAGCCTCCCCCCACCCCATTCCTTCCAGTTTCTCCAGTAAAAATCTTGTTTCTATGCAGTATAGTATTCTGGGGGAGCCAGGAGACCCGAGTTCAAATCCTACTACCAACAATTCCTAGCTGTGTGACCCTGGGCAAGTCACATGACTCCTCCTGCCTCCCTTTCTTCCTCTATAAAATGGGGATCATAAGACAGCTGTCTGGAGGACCAAATGATGCTCCAGAGAGACCAAGAGGAGGGAGCTGGAGCTCTTGGGGGGGCCCCCCAATCCCCAGGCCAGCACACAGTGGGTGCTATATAAACCCTCTGTGCCCTCATTAGGGGGGGACTTCTCTGGGGGGTCCGGGAGGAAGTAGTGGGGCGGCTTCCAGACAGGCAACACCCCTCTCCCCCACAGGGCTCTCCATCAAGACAGGAGAGACCTTGGGAGAGTCACGGATCTCTTCTGGGAATGAGGAGCCCCGAGGGGCCAGCTCCGCTCTGCAGTCTGGGGAGTCCCCGCCCCTCCCCCCAGAGTCCCCAGGCCCTACTGCGCCCCCTTCCTCACCCTCCCCCAACCCTGCGCAGCAGGGGGCTGAGAAGCGGCTGCTCAGCGCCTGCACTGAGGCGGAGGAGGGACTCTGACAGGGCTCGGCTGACCCCAAGTGGCCAAAGCGCGGCAGTACAGCCTCCGTGCGGGGCAGTCGCAGGGGGAGCCAGAGCCAGGCAGAAACCTTGGCGGGTCAGAGTTTGAAATGTCTCTCCAACCTCTCCTTCTAAACTGTCATTTGACAAGAGACATGAGCGGCCCGCGGGGCTGTGAGACCTTGAACAAGTCCCCTGCCCTCTCTGGGCCTCGCTGCACTGGCCGGGTCACAGGAAGGCCCAGGACTCCCAGGTCTCCCCCCCACCCCACACCTGTAGAGCCCGAAGTGCCCCCCCCCCCAGGAGTCTCTCTTGGGGCGGCCGGATAGAACTGGGTCAGGGACACGCGGGATTTGAACCTGGGGCCTCAGCCCACAGCCCCCACCCCCACATCTTCACTGCACCGCCTCCTTCCCCGGGGCCACGCCGAGGCCCCCTCAGCGCTCTCGGGCCAGCTCGGGCCACAGCTTCTGGCGCGCTCATGTCGGCCCCTGCTGCAGAGGGAACGTCTCATCTCCCGGGCCGCTGCCTGGTAGCTCCTCCCGGGCCTGCGCGGGCTCTTCTTCCCTCTGTCTGTCCAGCCACCCATTCATTAGTCCCCCCCCCCCCCCCCCCCCCGTGCTGTTAAAGGAAGGTCCCCCACCACGAGGGCCTCTTCAGAGGCCGCTCCTCAGGGGGCGCAGAGGGCCGGAAGCCCATTCTCTGGCCCGTCCTGGGCGGACGGTGGGCCCCAGCCCCGCACCTGTCTGTGGTCACTCCTGTGCTCAAAGACCCTCCATAGCTGCCCTTTTCTCCAACAGTACAGGAAGAGGTCAGCAAGAGGGCTCTCCAGGCTGGCACGGAAGGTCCTCCTGGCGAGGCGAGGAGAGGCCCACCCTTGCCTGCCTGGACGCTTGGCCTCCCTCAGCCTCAGAGTCCAGCGACCTCAGCCTGGCTATGGTGGCCCGCCCCTCCTCCTGCTGCCCCCGGGGCCCTCTCTTCGGGCCTCATATCCAGCAGGTGCCCAAGGCCTGTGTGGCACGGCCATAGGGCTCAGGGCGGACAAGCTGACCCAAGAGCGGAGGCCCCCTCACCGACTGCCTGGGCCGAGGGGGCCGCCATATTGAGGCCTGACTCCCCTCAGAGGTGGCACAGCCCCAGGGCACTTTGGGAGTCTTCCCGGCCTCAGGCCCTCTGCTCCGCCCACAGAAGCCCACCTGCCTCGGTGTCTCCCCCTCGATTGCCAAGAAGAGACTCGTGCCTGGGCGGGGAAGGGGGGGAGTCACGGGAAGGGCTTAGCTGACTGCTGATGGCAAGGCGCAGGGCTCCAGCAGCCAAGGAGCCCCAATCCCTCGGGGCCCGCCATCTCCCGAAGGGAAGGGCCCAAGTCCGTCAGGCCCCAGGAGGGGAGGCTGGGCCTTGTCCTGATGGAGGCTGTGGGTCCTGCCCAGGCATGGGGCTGCCCTAAGTATCAGGGCTCAGGCCTTCTGGAATGAGGCTGCAAGGGGAAGTGGCACCAGGGTCCCCCTGGGGGTCACCATCATGTGTGGGCACCTCATAAGCCCAGGAGGGAAGCTCTTGGCATCCCCATTTTACAGGGGAGAAAATGGAGGCTCCAGGAGGGCCAGAGGCCTGGCCAGGCACCAGGGACTAAGTGGGACCCCAGCCAAGGTGCTGCCCGCAGGGGCAAGTCTTGGCATTATCTGGGGGGCAAAGAAAACTTCAGAACGGCATTAGTGCGAGTGCTTGAGAAGCTATTCCAAGCCCCCGATCGCAGCTGCTGGGCGAGAGGCACGGCCTCTGGTGTGTGCCCCAGGCTCACCACTCCCTGCCCCAAAAGGCTGCAGGAAGAGAGATGCCCCCACTGGGCACTGCCACCCATCAAGGCCCCATTGGGGAGGTCTGAACATGGGGTTTCCTCAGGGAAAACTAGGCACGGGCATGTAACAAGCCCAGTGCCTGCAGCTGACCCAATGCCAGTGGCCACATCTGGGTGGACGATGGGGCTGGACCTACCCAGAGACAAGTCCCGGGTTCGTGGCACACACACTCGCTCCCCAGAGGGCACACGGGCACCATGACACTTCCTTGGTGCCAAGCCACCTTCATGCTGTGCCCAAAGGCTCCACCTAGCAGAGGGCTGCACGTGTGGGTGGGCAATCAGGGTGGAAGGGGAGCCCCCCGACATCCCTGCCCTGTGAGCCATCACGGGGAACACCCACACCCCCCAATGCACTGGGGAGACCCCAGGCTGGCACAGTCTCCCCTCGGACCCCTCCTGCCCAGCTCGGACGCGAGTCACGAGATGACCAAAGCAGGTGCGCGAGCACGCAGCGGCCAGGCCGGTCCTTTTATTGTGGACAATCACCATGCGGGAGAGGGAGCCGGGGGGAGGGCGGGCCCGGGCGCCCTCCCGGTCAGAAGGTCCTGAAGAGCTGGTTGGGCAGGTAGCCGAGGTGCAGGAACGACGTCTGGGCCTCCTTCTCCAGGGCCGCCAGCTCCTGCACGGTGGGCGCCAGGATGTCCACGTGGCCCTTGTACGTCCCACCTGCAGCGGGCACACACGGCCTGTCAGCGCAGCTCTGGCTCCTCCACCCCGACTCCCGCCCTCTGCCCGCTGGCCACAGGTGCCGGCCCTTAGCACGGAGGCAAAAGGAGCCCGTCGGCAGGCCCGCCACGGCCCAGACCAGCTCCGGGCAGTCCCTTCGCTTCCCACTCTGGGGGCCTCGGAGCCCGAGGGGAGCTCCGGCGGCTGGTGATGGGCGCCCAGCTTCCCCGGGCGAGGGAGGAGCTCCCTGCTTATGTGGGCAGAGGCGGGCTGGGAGGCTGAAATCCTGCCCGGGGAGAGCCAGCCGTGCCCAGGAAAGAGTTCGAGGAAGCCCCGGCCTCCTCCGGAGCCCCCTGCTGCCTCCTCCCAGGAGATTCCGAGCACGGTGGCTCAGATGCATCGGGGAAGGGAGTCTGGGTGCCAGCCTGGAAACCTCATCATTTTGAGACCTGCCTCGGCCACCCTCCCCCAAGAGCCGGGGCCCTCCGAGGCCCCCAACTCGTCCCCCTCCCCCGCTCCTCGCTGCAGGGTCGCGGGCCCCCCAGGGCTTACCCCCGGCGGCTCTCTTCTGCCCGTAGGTCACTTTGCCATCAAACTCGTCCACGGGGACTTTGATGTCGGGCTCCACTTGGGAGATGGTGCAGTTCAGGTGTTCCTCGATGTCGGACAGCAGCTAAGGGCAGAGGGCGCGCGTCAATCCCTTCAAGGCGATGCGGCCCGGGGTGCCCACCCACACGCGCCCACGGGCGCTGGGCCTCGTCGTGCCGCGCGTCTCCCCACGGGCACCGGGCCTCGTCGTGCCGCGCGTCTCCCCACGGGCGCCGGGCCTCGTCGTGCCGCGCGTCTCCCCACGGGCGCCGGGCCTCGTCGTGCCGCGCGTCTCCCCACGGGCGCTGGGCCTCGTCGTGCCGCGCGTCTCCCCACGGGCGCCGGGCCTCGTCGTGCCGCGCGTCTCCCCAGGCGCGCTGGCCGCGGGGGCCTACCTGCATCTCGTTGTACCAGATGGTGCAGCCGCCGTCTTCCTTCAGCCTGGTGTTATAGCATCCCTTCCCCCGGCTGCTGCAGACGTGGTACCAGACCTAAGTCACGAGGGGACGCGATGCAGAGCACGCCAGGCCTGGGCACCCTCCTCTGGGGAAGGCTGCCGGCCCTCGGAGGCGCCCCCTCTGTCTCCCCGAGCCCGTCTGAAGGAAGCCCAGGGGAAACTGCCCAGAGCGGGCGAGGGAAGCCGAGGCCCAAACGTTACCTTCTCCTTCTCCGTCGCCACCAGGGACACGGCCAGACCCATCCTGCAATGACCGGAGAGCCCCGTCAGAGCCGGCCCTGAAGAGGGCGCCGAGGGGCCCGAGGAAGCCCTCCCCCGCCCGAGGGCGGCCATACCTCTCCGCTCGGCCCACCCGGCCGATCCGATGGACGTAGTTCTGCTTTTCGTCGGGCAGGGTCACGTTGATGACTGAAAGAAGCGGCGAGGATGGGATGCGCCGCCCTGGCCCGCGGCCCCCCTCCACTCGGAGCGCTCCTGCCCGGCACCCAGACCCGGAGGCCCCCCTTACCGTAAGGAACCCCGTGGATGTCGATCCCTCTGGCGGCCACGTCGGTGCAGATCAGAAACCGAACGTCTCCCTTCTGCAGACGAGACAGACAGACGGACAGGAGAGGCGATCGTACAGTCCCCTGCGGAGAGCCGCACAAAGCCGGCCGGCCCAGGGATGGGCCCGCTGACCAGCGAGCGTCCAGCCGAGGAGAGCCAGAGCCTCGGGACCGACAGGAGGGGCAACCCTTGAGTTCTGATGAGGGGAGCCTGGCTCTTCCGCCCCCCCAGGCATCTCCCCCGCCATGAAACAGGGCCCGGGGAGGGGGAGGAGCGCGGCCTAGTTCAAGGCTCGTCCCTGGCTTCACTTCAGCACGGTGACTGGCCATGGGAGAGCGAGTTGGGAGCACAAGCCCCGCCTTTGCAGCGAGATCAACTCCCTGAAGAGCCGAGGCCCCCCCAAGGGGCCCGAGCCCCCATCGGGGGGCGTGATCCATCGATCCGTCGCCTCCGAGAGGCTGGGAGGGGAGGGCAGAGCTGTCTGCCGCGGGCTGCCCTTTTCCCAGGCAGGTCTTCCCAAGCCCGGGTAGACCACGGGGGCACCGGCAGGCTCAGAGACCCCCTCATTCCTCCCACCGCCCAGGCCACAGGGCGTCCGGTCTAGCACTCCCCAAGCAGCCGAGGCTCGGAAAGGCCGCCTGCCTCGCCCCGTCATGCCACTGGGGCGAGAACCCAGACGTGAGGCCTCTGGTGACCCTGGGTGCCCAGCCCCAGGCCCGAGGGGTTGGCACCAAAGAGGCCGCCGTCCTGGATCACCCAAGGCCCCTGGCGGGGAGATGCCGTCCTTTTCCCCATCTGGCCTGGGAAGGGGGAGGGTGCCACGACACCGAGCTGGGCACTCGAGGCCCCCTGCAGAGCCCTTCCCGAGCCATCCCCTGGCCTGGGAGCCCCAACAGGACTCCCCGAGCAGGAGCGGCCCCCATTGCCTGGGGGCTTCCTACGGGCTGCCCTGCTCTGCCCAGGGCTGTCGTCAGAGGCCCGTGCCGAGCCGGCCAAGAGCAGCATAAAAGGGGCCACGACCACGTGTTCCCTGTCCCGGGGAGGCTGAGCCCCGCAGCGTCCGGAAATGCGCAGGGCGCTGGCAGCGGCTCCGAGGGCCTGATCGCAGAGCAGAGGGCAAACTCTGGGCCTGAGCGCCCCCCCCCCCGGGTGCGCCCTGTGCCAAAAGCCGTACCTTAAATCTCTCCAAGTTCTGCTTCCTCTCGTGAGGCTTCCTGTCGCCGTGAAGACAAACGCAGGAGAACTGGTGTCCCTTCTTGTCCGGACCTGGGCGAGGGCACACCCGGCTCTGAGCCCGACGGGCCATGGAGTCGTCCAAACCGACGTGGACTCGAGGCGCCCCCATGGCCCGGAGGCGGGTCTGTGGGGCCAGGCGACCCGCACCCCCTGACCGGACCGAACTGGCCAAGGCAGAGAGAGGCCGGCCGGCCCGCGTAGGACCTGCAGACCGGCGGGCAATCCTGACCGGGGGGCGATCTCGGCCGGAGGGGCAGCAGCAAACCCAAAGGCAGGACAGGTGAGCGGGCGGGAGGAGGGACAGAACAACTATAATGGTGGACGCGGGAGCTTAGAAACCCCAGAGCGGCCTCGTGGCCAGGCCCCAGGACAGGCCCGGCTCGACGCCCGTCGTCCGGCCCAGTCAGATGGCACCACGGACGCTCCCTTTACGAGGGAGGCCGTGTTGCATTCGCTGCACTGAGACTTCCCACCAAAGGCCCGAGGCCGGGGAAGGAAGGGGATGGCCAGTCCGCCTGCCTGTCTTACACACACACGTGCACACACGCACGCACACACACACTCTCTCTCTCTCCCTCTCCCTCTCACTCCCTTCCGGACCTTCAGAATCTGGACCCCGCGGCTGGGGGGGGGGGGGCACTTCCTGCCTCCCGGCGGGGGCAGCTCACCTCCGCCCTGCTGCATGAAGTACTGCTCCAGGTTATCGCAGTCGATCTTGGTCCGGCAGAAGATGATGGCCTGGTCCATCTTGTGCTCCTTGATGGCCCGCACCGTGTACTCCCCCTTCAGGACCTTGATGGCTTCGGACCACATCTCTGAGAAGCGGCAAAGGGACGAGATTCCGGCTGAGCACAGGCCGGCTCCAGTCCGCGGGGCGCTCCCGGCCCGCGCTCTCGCTCCACGCGATGCACACGCGTGTGCAGACTCCCGGCCAAGGCCCGCCTCCAGAGGAGCATCTGGGCCTTAGAGCAGTGACCGCTGAGCAAGTGGGCTTTGCGGGTAACTTAGAGCCGGCGAGCGTCGCGTCACGGCCTGCAGTGCTAAATGGGCCGAGGACGCTGTAAACCAGCCGAGTCTCCTCCGATGCCCCGGATGGAGACGGGGAGCAGCTCCTCTGTGACCCCCCAACACCAGCTGGTACCCCCAAGGAGAGGGAGGGGGCGTCAGGGGCTCCATTCCTGGGGCCCTAAAGGAAGCCGCCTCGTCTTCACCTCAGTCTAAGCAGATTCATCACAAGGCAAGCTGGGCCGATGGGGGGATGAATGGGGACACCCCAGACATGAGCCCAAGGATCCTTACCAGGAAAAGGCCCTTGTGGGGCACTCGGCAGCCTTGGCCCACAGAGCCAGGCCACTCATCCCACCAGACGGCCAGGAACGGAGGAGGAGGGCGGGGGGGCCGCTCCCGACACGAAAGGCCGTCTCGGATGCCCCAGGCCGGAAGTGGTGCCAGGACACCCCTGTCGGTGCCCCCCTTCCCCACTGCTAGGATGGGCGTGTGCCCCCAAAGGCCTGGTCTCCAAAGTCAGGGGCCCCCCGTCTTCTACCACAGACCTCTGAAGCCGCCACCGCCCTCCCAGCAGACGGTCCTGTCTTCCCTGACGTCCAACCCTCCCACCTCCTGGGTGCCGCGGCCCTTCACAAGTGCTCCCTCGGGCACATGGGCTGCCTCCCTGCCCAGAAGCGGCCCCCACCTCCTCTGGCCTGTCTCCCCAAGCACTTAAGCCAGTGCTGGGCCCCCAGGAGGTGCTCGTGGGCACACACGTGTCCAGCAGCTGCTTCCCCCTCCGTACGGCCAGAGGAGGTCCCCGGAGGCAGGGACAGCTTCATGGGTGATGGGCCGAGGGCAGGACGTGGAAGGCCTCAGATACCCGGGGAGGGGCCCTGGGGCACCCCAGCCCCATCACTGAGATCTCCCCGGGGGCCCAGCCAGGTGCCAGGCTGTCATGGGCGTCCAGGACCTGGCACGAGATCTTCCTTCTCCCCCCCACTCGCACGCTCGCTCGCTCACTCACCGGGGCTGTTTGCGCCTGGCCTCGTGTTATCTTTCGCGTGTACTTCGTCCGTCTACCAAATAACAGACAAAAAAGCCGACGGGATTTAAAACATGCATGTTTTAGAGACCACGGAGCAAGGGGCAGCCAGGGGCTCAGGGGACAGAGAGCCAGGCCTAGAGAAGGCAGGTCCTGGCTGGGTGACCCTGGGCCAGTCCCTTCACCCCCCCGTCCGGCCCTTGTGCTCGTCGGCCTCGGAGCCGATCCTTGGCATCGACCCTGAAAGAGCAGGCAGAAGTCCAAAAGCCACAGAGCAGCCCCACATGCCAGGTTCCTGGGGCCGCTGAGCTTTGTCGAGGTGGCCAGACACTGCCTCGGGAGCCTCCTCTGTCCGAGGGCGGGCGAGGCCAAGATGGCCACTGTGGCGTGACTACACTGAGCCAAAGAAGCCCTTTGGGGACGCGCCACAGACAGAAATTCGCCTCTCCCTGGCAGGCTTCGTCACACGCAGGGATGCTCAGAGAAAACAAGCCCCCTTCGCTGTGGAAGGACAAACGTCTAGACTGTCTACACTCACTGGCTCGCCGTCCCGGCTTTTGCCAAGATCCGGGCCAAGTGGGCCCGTCTCCGCTGCCCGCCTGCCCTCTTCCCTCCCTCCCCAGGGCCTCCCCTCTGGCTCTGTAGCCCCACGGCTGATTCCCTCTCAGAGAATCTCTTTCTGGGGCTGCCTGAGAAGGCCCACAAGCTGGTCACTGGTCCAGCCACGGCCCGCTCCAGTTATTCTGCCCTCGAGCCCTGGATCTGGCCCCTCGGAGCGCATCGGGCCTCAGGCACCTGCTAGCCGTGTGAGCGGGGGCCCTGCTGGCCTCAGCGTCCTCCTCGGTCCACGGGCTAGAGCAAAAGGCGAACCCCTGCAGGATCTGTGCCACCCCAAAGGGGTCAACAAATCACGGTGCTGCTGACTCCAGAGCCCTTTTTAAGTTTCTAACCCCACAGCTGCCATCTTAGAATCGGTGCCGTGGAGAGATGACGAGCAGGAAGGCTGAGCAGAGGGGGTCCCCGGCTAGGCAGGGTCTGAGGCCAGCCTGGAAACCAGGACCTCCTGTCTCCGGGCCTGGCTCTGGCCGCCCCCAAGTTGCTCACTTTTGAGAAATGAGAGCCATTCGGTGATCGGATCCCCCCGTCTACCACTTGGCTCCTTTTTTAGGGGCAGGAGGATGGCAGGCAGAGAGAGGAGATGTCAATGGCTACTCCCGAGCAGGAACAGGTCCTGGGCAGGGAGAGGGGAGCCTCCTCTCGGACCGATGCTGACATAGAAGGAAGCGGCCCAAGAGGCCTGTGGGAAGGACCAATGCGACCCCGACATTCCTCCCCCGCCTGAAGGCAGGGCCACCTACCCGGATGTGAGTTTTGCCCAGCCTCTCCCACAGCCGGTCCGTTTTGGGGTTCACGGGAACCACAACATGGTGCACGGTTTCGGGGACAGAATCCTCTCCTTTCAGATCCACCCAGGTTGGGAAATGCATGATCTTTTCCGAAAGCTTCTTGACGTCGAACGAGTGCAGAGTGGCCGAGCAGACGATGACCTGAAAGCACAAACGGCCAGGCGATCACCTCACCCGCGGGCGGCCCCATCACCAGCGTGCGCAGGAAGGCCGCGGCCGAAGCCGGCGGAGGGTGCTCGAGCCGGAGCTCCCCTCGGGGAAGAGCCACGTCCAAAAAGGCCTTCTGGAGTTAGGTTGGCGCTACATCTCTTACCAAGGCCGTGGAGGCAGTCAGGAGGCTCAGTGGGTAGCGCTAGGCCCAGCCCTGGCCTCAGACTTCCTCGCTGGGGGACCCTGGACAGGACCCTTTAACCCCCCGGCCTAGTCCTTCCCCCAGTTCTGCCTTGGATCTCCCCCTGAGGATTGATTCCAAGACGGAACACCAGGGTTGGGGCTTTCCCTTAATGGCTGCTAGCGTCACGACGGTCTCGGTCCCTCCACTGTCCCCCCTCAGAGGCTTCCGGGCAACCCTCCAGCCCCGGGTCAGGAGAGGGAAGAGAAGGGCCCCGAGAGCAGGCCCTGGAGCAGCGGGAAGGCCTTCGCCATTCTCAGCACCTGCAGTCTTTTGCCATCAGAGGTGATCTGAGGAATCTGGTTGTGGATCCTGTTGATGAAGTCCGAGTAGCCCTGGGAAAGAAGCCCGTCCTGCAGGGAAGAGAAGGCGGCAGCGGCCCCGTCCGTGACGGCTCAGATGGCAGCCCCCCCTCGGGGCTCCTTGGGAAGAGGCCCCCCCCAGGGCTGAGATGGGCCCGGAGCACGCCCCGACGTGCTGGAGCCACGAAGCCCATGTCGGACTCCCCGGCACGGGCCAGACAGGAGGAACTGGCTCTGCTCCCCTCCCCGAGCCCACCCCAGCCGGGCCTACTCACAGCCTCGTCCAGAACCAGGAAGCGGATCTGGGATAGGTTGAGCTTGCCAGTGGACACCAAGTCGTCCAGCCTTCCTGGAGTCCCGACCACTATGTCCACCTGCAGGCCCAAGCAGAGGAATCCCCCAGAAAGTCACCAGAGAGCTGGTCCTTGATGGCCGGGGAGACGGCTGGGGGGCATGAAGGCAAAGACCAGGGCAGAGGAGGAAGGAGGGTGTCCAGTTTGGTTTTCTTGGCAATGAGCCACCAGGGAGCTCGTCAGGCTATCTCCGTCCCTGGCTGAGACAAGCACAGATTGCTGGACCCAAAACGCTATTCTAGAGCTGAGGAAACAGATCTGGGCCCTAAGGCCAAATGACCGTCACCCTACTAATGAGGCCTCGCACCAAAGCTCGCCTCTGCCCTGGGCTGTGGTCAGCCTGGAGAGGCCGCGATCTGCAGCAGTGGACACACGGAGCCATCCCAGGACACAAAGGGGAATCTGGGCCCTCCTTGGCCCTGGCAGCCCTGACATGTCAGCCCATCCCCCCACAGCCATCTGGTCCAGGCCCGCCGGACATGGGCTGACCCACAGGCACAGAGGAGGCAGACTGGACGCGCCGCAGCCAACCCCTCTCCCAGAGCAGCCCAGGCAGGGCCTCGGAACAGTGAAACCAAATGTGCTGATGGGGGAGGGGGCGCTCGACCGCTCCGATGCCTTTCTGACCGGCGCTAGGCCCAGCTTCCTAATCTCCAGGAGCCGGTCAGCCTGGGCCCTCTGGAGGCCCCCCAGCCCCGACAATTCCCGGGCAGAGCCCCGCTCCAGGGTCGGGCCTGGCTGCGCAGCACCCACTTATCAAACGAATGAGAAGATCCCCGATCTCTCCCACGCAGGCCTCTGGGGGCCCCGGGCTGGAGCCGGAGGCAGGGAGACCCTGGGGCCACTCCTGCCTCCGCTCCCTCCAGTGTAAAACCAGGATGCCAGGGGCAGCGCCATCCTGAGTGGCTGTTCGGGAGGCGCCAGGGAAGGCAAAGGCCTCCTCTGTCCGCTGCCCCGCGGCTAAGCCTGGCCAGCACGTACTCCAGGCCCTCCTGCGCCTCCCCAGCAGCCCTGGTACGGAAGGCGGCTCTGGCCAGCCGGACGGTCCAGCCCCCAGCCCGAAACAGTGACCGCAAGAGCTGTGGGCTGCACAAGTCAGTGCAGGGCGGACAAATCCTCCCTGCAGGGCCGCCAGTGGCCGGGCTTCTCACCCCTGGCACGCTCTCCCCGTCGGACCCTACGCAGCTTTCTTCTCTGACTGAGGGGAGAGCCCGGAGCGGGGGGGACTGCAGGCGCCCCAGAAAGCCCGACCGGAAAGCTGCTCGGAGAAAGAGAACTCACCCCTTGTTCCAGGATAGAGAGCTGATCCCGGGCGGCCACCCCACCGATGATCAGGAGCTCCCTGAGAGAGAACAAAACACGGGTCACACCTCCCTCGAACCGCGCCTGTTTTCCAAGGCGTTGGGGGCACAGAGCTTGCCGCCTTGGGTCAAGGCCCACGGTCAATCGAGGATGGCCTCGGCGGGGGCCAAAAAGGACACATAAAGGCTTCTCCACCACAGCTCTGCACACGCCCCCTCAGAGCATTCTTACCCTTTGAAGCCTCGCCCAAATCCCACTTCCTCCAGGAAGCCTTCCCTGATCTCTCACAGCCAAGTACCCCTTGGGGGCCCCAGAGTTCGCTGGTGGGGGGGGGGGGTGAGGACAGCGATCACTGCACGAGTCACGTTCCCTCGTTGGGCCATGAGCCCGAAGTGGACACCCCACCCAGGAAAGGAGCTTAGGCCAAGCTCACGATGCCGCTCAGCACCCTGGCCTCCTGTCTCATGCCCAGCGAGCCTGCCTGGTGCCAACAGGGAGGATCCAGCAGGATAAGACAGGCCTTGAGGCCTGACCCAAGTCGGGGCTGGCCAGGACGGTCTGGGAGGCCACAAGAGGAGGCGGCTCTCCTGCATGAGCCCAAACTAAGCCGGACACCCCGACTTTCCAGGCCTGCTCCGGCTGGAGGCCAAAGGGAGCCCGGGCAATCCTGGCCTGCGAAGGAGCCCCCCCGCCTCAGCAGACCGCCGCACGGCTCGCTACCTTAGCTTCGGGTTATCGACGTATTTCTTGAACTGCTTGACGTTGTTCAAGGTCTGCTCGGCCAGCTCGCGGGACGGCTCCACGATGAGCGCTTTCGGAGCGTTGGGCAGGAACTTGGTCTGGGCCACCTGGGCGCTTCCTGAAGACGAGAGCCAGAGGGAAAGCTGGCAGAGGCCAGGGAGGCGGCGGCCGGGACTTCCGGGAGCTGCCTGGGCCCGACGGCCCTCATCTAAGGGCCCAATCCGGGCCCGATTCAACCGCCTGCCCTGCCCCAGCAGCCCCAGCGCCTCCCTCCATCTCAAAACCCTCAAATGAATAAGCCTAAGGAACAACTCAAGCTTTGTTGGTGTTGTTAAGCCCCTTCCAATCGCTTGTAAGTATCGCTTGGGGCCAAGTGACTTGCCCAGGGTCATACGGCTAGGCAGCGTCTGAGGTCCCATTTGAACCCAGGCCCTGCGTCTGTCACATCGTGCCCCCGCCCCAGGCCTGGTGCTCCATGTGCTGTGTGAAAGACTTCCCGCCTGGGGAAGAATTCACTTCTCAAGCAGAGGACCACCAGGCACCCCAGCCCCACCTCTGCCCCCTCCCAGGAGCCCCCGTCAGTACAACATCGGGAGAGCCTGGGACGCTCCTGACATCAGGAAGAAGAACGAGAAGCCGCTCCGCTAGGAGGCGAAAAGTGCCAAATGGCAGCAGGCTGGTCCCTGAGCCAACAAAGGCTGGACGGGGCCTGGAGAAGGGCTGGTCTGCCTCGTCCAGCCCCCAGCAGTCAAGAGAGGGGCCCCTGCCCCCTGCCCCCGGCCTCTGGGGCCCACGACCAAGGTCTCCCCCTCCTGCGGCCCCCGCTGTTTCCCCAGGCGGCCATGCTGCCCTCTCCCAGACGCCCAAAGCCCCTGGCGCGGTACCTGTGTGCTGAGATTTCACGATGTGGCCGTCAGAAGCCTTGCAGAGACCGACAAACCCATCTTTGGGGGGAAACTTAAATTCGTCTTCCCCAAAGTTAAATTTCAGTTCCGCATTCTAAGGGGGGAAGAAGGACGTCAGCCCTGAGCAGAGAGCATCGCCGGGCACAGACGGCATCCTGACCCCAGCGCCCGCCGCCGCCACGGGGCAGCTTCCGGGGCGCACGTTTACCTTCAAGACGCACGCAGCAAAGAGGGCTTGGTTCTTCAGGTGCGCCGGTATTTCAAACGCCAGGCCCAGGTCTTTTCCTTTCAAGAAAGCGGCCAGAATCAGCCCGAGGGAATCCCACCACCCTGCTGCTCCCCCCCCCCAGCCCCCGCAGAGCTCACCATTTTTGGAAAACTTGACCTGCCCCTTGTCGATATCCAGGTAGCAGCCGATCGTGTCATGCATGGTGAACTCCTAAGTGACAAAATGGGGAGCAGCACCCAGGGGTTAGGAAGGGAACTTCGGGGAGAGGGGCCCCCCAAACGCCTGCAGTTTAATCCACGGCTTCGCAACGGATCTGGGAACATCGTCGGGATTCTAGGGTGGGAGGGGGCCGAGTGCCGCTGCGCTGGCCTAAGACCAACAACGAGACGGATATTTGGCCTGCAGTCAAGCAAAGCAGCCTTTGCCAGGAAGGGGATCCGTTCACAGGCCAAACGTACGGCGAGTGGAAGGGCCCAAAGCAGAGGGGGACACCCCGGAGTGCCCGGCTCACCTCTCCATAACCATCAAACTGCTTGTTGTGGGATTTCTTCCCGGTTCCGCCAAAGCCAAAGCCAAACTTGTCCGTGCCTGCGTGAAGAAACTCTCCTTATGACAGGGAGACGACAAGCCTGTCCCTGCACCCCCTCGAGCGGATCCGTCTCCCTTCTCAATAGCCCCCTCCCTGCGTCAGCGTCAGAACTGCCACCTCCCCAAGGGAAGGAGATCCCTTTTAAAAAGGGCACGGTAGGAATGGACATTCAGAGACAAGGAAGGGAGTGAGCTCTCCCTCGTTGCAGATCTGCAATCAGAAGGGAAACAACCACCTTCCAGAAAGGCTGGAGAGGCACCTCCTGGCTAAAGGAAGGGCCGAGCCAAAGGAGTCCAGAGTCTGAGGCTCTGCGGGCTCTGCATAATTGCCACAGAATGACTATGCTGGGAAGGAATACTCTGCAATTGTCGAGCCAAGTCAGCGCTTTGGTTCTGGACAGGAAAAGGGAGTCCCGGAGAGCCACAGCCCAGGGCTGCCCACAAAGTAAGGAAAGGGAGGTGAGCTTTAGGGGACGGAGACTCGGGATCCAAAGGCTAATTAAGTCACGGTTCCGAGTCCAATTGTCACTCTCCTCATCTCCTGTCTCTCAGCTCCTCTTTGGCTGCGTGAGGTGGGACGTGGGGCACAGGGAGAGGTAACGAGGCAGCCACGCTGGGCATCGTGGCACGACGGCCTTCCCAGCCGTTTCCTAACGAGCCCGGCCAGAGCCCACCACACACCCAGATCGAGGGAGGCCTGGGAAGCCGACCAGCCGACTCGGCACAGCCCTTGGTCGTGGCAGGACACCTCGTAGTAGTATTTGCCTGAGAAGACAAAAGCCCGTTAGCGAAGATTCTTCGAGCACCACCCTGGCACACAGACCCACGACGTTCTCGGCACTGACTTCCTGAGGTTCACCCTGACCCATTTCCATCCACGTCTCCCCAGCGCCGGGCACAGGGCCTGGCAGGCTGTCGGTGCCTAAGTGATGCCTCCCGGCCTACCCTACTGCTGCCCCCAGCTACCACCCAGGAAGCGTGGCCAGGGGCCCGTGCCCAAGTGCAGCTACCTTTCATCACGCCTTTCGTGGACCTACACCCGTGCCACTCCTTCACTTCTCGGCTCTGGCAACACAGACCGTCAGATCCTATGGCTGGAGGGAGAGGAAAAGGAGAAGCGTGTCAGGACCGCCCTGAGGCAAGATGCTCGCCAGCCCAAAGCCACCAAGTCATCGAAGCGGGCAGAGATGAGGCAAGGGGACCAACGGGGGGCGGGGAGGGGAGGGGCAGAGGGAAGAGGGCCGGACACCGAAGGAAGCCTGCTCGCCCACTCCCTGGTCACCTTCGCCCAATGGGGCCCCACCTCACAGGGCACAGAAACCATGAGGCCGCTGCGCTGGGGCTACACTCGCTGTGGCGATCTGCACTACTCGGGTCATCAGAGGCACAGCAGCGAATGCCCCCCAAGTCTCCCTCTGGAGAGGGCTTGAATTGCCCAGCCCGTTCCACTTCCCATCAGCAGACCTGCTCGGTCCTGCCCCTGGGCCAGGTGCCCGCTGGCATGCCCTGGTCAGCCTCTGCTCGTGTATGGTCTTACCCATTCAATTTAAGCCCGAGGCCAGTGCTAGCCTGCCTTTTGCTTACTGGTATTCCAGAGCTTAGCACAGTGGCTGGCACCCAGGAAGAGCTTCATAAATGTGCACTGATCAGCCTCAGAACACTGCAGGCATCAGTAAGTGCTGTTTTAAGGCCCCTTACAGACCCCCACTCCCCTGAATAAGACAGCCCTTGGCCCAATGCAGCACTCCTTCTAGGGGTGCTTTTTATACTCAAAGCGAGCCCAGGATTGCGTGCAGAAGGGCGATGCCCAGTCTTGGAGAGAGGCGGGCAGTGTGTGCCAACTCCCAATGCACACTGGCTACTCTAAGTTAGCTCTGGCAGAGGAGATCTGGGTAACAAGGCCCTTGCCCAAAGGAATCCTCCAACACGTGCTCATTGAAGGAATCAGAGATTGTCCGGAGGAAAACATTTGGCAGCCCCCCAAGGCCTAGAAGCCACAAACTGTCTGCCTTTGCAAACATCAACCTAACCGACAGAAGTTAACATTTGTGGGTCGAGTGGGATCAAAAACACTTTCCCCAATTCCACCCCAGATGTCTCTTTCAGGGTCAGTAAGTACCTGGTTTCACCTTCACAGAGCCACAAAGGGGCATCTAGGTGGCTCAGGGAGGAAAGCATGAGGTCTGCAGATGGGAGGTCCTGGGTTCCATTCTGACCTCAGACACTTCCTAGCTGTGTGACCCAGGCAAGTCACTTAACTCCCACTGCCTGACCCTTACTGCTGGTTCTGCTTTAGAATTTTAAGGGTTTAGAAAAAAGAAAAGCATTGTGGCCATTCTCTTTCAAATCCTATATTAGAGGGTGAATACAGTTGTTACCAATAGACAAGAATCCAGTCAAACCCCCCAAAGGCAATAAATAGGCCATTTCTGCACATGTAGACCCCTCCTCAAACAAAGACACACAGACAGACGGTGACAGCCACTCACCAAAAGCCGATCCTCGGTCATATGGGTTCATCTGCCATTTGTTAAGCACTAAAGGAAAAGAGAAGACCAAACCCCACATTTGAGAGGGAAAGTCCACAATGGCCACAAGCCACCACAAATGGTTCCGACACCTTAATTCACTTCAGATATTCTCTTTGCAAACAATAGCCCAGGGGAGAGGAGCACAGAGTTAAGTAAGTTCTCTTTTATTTAAGGGAAAACCAAGATAGAAAGAGTTGGACACATCTGGAACAGAACCAGGATGAGAGCCTCCTTCTCCTCTTTGGCCCCTCTAGAGGTGATAACCAAGAGTCATAGACTCCTCCAAAGCCATAATATCATCCCCACAAATGGAAAAATGGAGATTTGAACCCTAGACTTCAATTCCCAGAAGTTCTTGCTCTAGTTCCCAAGATGCCCTCTAATCTCACTGAGATTCCCACCTGGGAGAGATCAAAATTTCCATTTAAACTGGCTGTAAAGCCTATTGGTCTCTCTTCCTGCTTCCGCTTCCAAAGACACGCGTCTCTCAAGATGTAGTGTAAGTGACTGGGCCTTTCAGCCCTCCTAGGTATGTGCTTTTTTATTTTGTATTTTCTCTATTTCTTAATCTTTAAATAAACCTCATAAAAATGTAATACTTTTAGCAGAGAAACTAATTTTAACTGTTAGTTTTGGCGAGCTACTTCGATTGATGAAATACCTTCAATCTTCTGATCTTTTCTCTCCTATAACTAAGTTCAGTCTTTAATAGCTAGTGCTTAGTTTTTTGTTTTTTTTAAGCCAAGTTCCTCCAAGAATTTTCAGAAAAGCCTCTTGATCCAGACCTGTTTGATTCAAATCACTCCTGCTCCTGGCTGCTGCCTGCCTGTTTCTGTGACCCTAACCCTCCTGTTCCTGGTCTTTCTCTGGCTCACTTGGCCCAGCTGATTCCCGCACCTCTGGCCTCCAACCCAGACGGCTCATCGCCCTAGGCCCAGCCCAAAGACCCAGGTTGCTGGTAGCAGACCCAATTTCTTCAAGATCAAAAACCAGCTGGTAAAAAAACGGGGGTAATTTTCCCTTAGGCTACGATTGGCCTCCACGTGGACTGGGGGCAGGGGATCACAGGGAGGGAGTAAGAAAGAAAAGAAGGAAGAGACTTTTCCAAACAGGAACTGAAAAGCTTGGCTACTTTAAGAGGATATCTTTTGAGTGCATTGATTCTGTTACTTCAGGGGGAAACTTCAGCTCCCTGCAACTCTTTAGCCAATTTTGGAGGGGCAACCGGGTGGCTCAGTAGATTGAGAGCCAGGCCTAGAGACGGGAGGTCCTTAGTCAAAAGGATCTGACCTCGGATACTTCCCAGCTGTGTGGCCCTGGAAGGGACGCTTAAACCCCATTGCCTAACCATTACCAATCTGCCTTCTGAAAATAAGACATTTAAATGGATAAAAACCCAAGGAATTTTAAAGAAGGTTATATTTTAAGGCTTTTCAGACTCCATGTTTTATAAAAATCTCTGTATTCTATTGCATTTTGCTGATTGTTTTGTTTAAGGTTTAACTTTGTGATTTTAAGTTCATATATTACTGCATTCTGTACTATTCAGTTACACTGAATCATTTTTTAATGTACTGAGTTTTAACTACTGTTAAATTCTGTTGCTTTCCCCCTATAACCATACTGAACAAACATTGAGTAGGCCCATATAAAAACAGCTTTTCTATTTTTGATTTTGTAAATTGTCACATAGAGGATATAGATGGACTCCATCAGAAAAGTGCTACAACAACCTTTGGAAAATTTAAAGAGCTAATTAACTCAAACTGATTTTAAGGGTTCTTTAGACATGATTTTTAAGAATTTTCTTAACAACCTCTAATCATTTTTGCCTGCCCCTAACATGAGGTAAGGTCCATTTTAATAGCTGAAGTGAAATACATTTATAACCCCCACCTCCTGCATTAAAAAAAAATGTTAATGGAAGATGAGTAATTAATCCCAGGACATGTACCCCTAGAAGCCTCCCAAAAGAAAAAAAAAAAGGGAGCATCTCTCATTTATACTCTTCAGCTCATTTTATTTCCACCAGAATGATATTTAGATTTTTTGATAATGTTCTAAAACCCAAAACAAGTTTTACTTTTTAAAAATATGTTTACCAAGGTTGAAATATTTGCTATGCTTGTAAAAATTATGACAAATATCCTTCAGTTCATAGGCTTTTAAAAAAATGCCATATAGCAACTTATATGAAATAAGATAGTGTTTGTTTGCTATTGTAATTAATTTTTGTACTACTGTGCTTTAAAAATGAAAAATGTTTCCTTGTAAAATTCATTTGCTTCTACTCACAGTGATCATGGCCAGATATGACGAGGAAATGGATCACATTTTTGGTGAGAAAGCCTTGTATTCTATATTTTCTTAGCTGACACAGTGTGTCAATGATTATAAGCTACATTTTTGAATTTTTAAAACTCTTTTATTATATTTTTCTTGCATGTGCAAAATACTATTTCAGTTTTTTATTTTTTTCTCTCCTTTTTATATTGGAAGCACATCACCAGTATTAAGATTTTAACATTTTTGATTTTGCAGTAATATAAGTTTAAAATACATTTGCCCTAATGTCAATGCATAACCAAAAAGCTTGAGACTGTAAAAATTATGCCACTAATTGTTTAAAAAATATTATGGGACTTTGCTTAATGATTCTGTCTGATTCCAGGACAATATATACACAAAAGAGCCATAGCACAGGGCCAAAGATAAACCAATCCAGGATGGATTGATGCACTTACAAGCCAATACAAAGGACTCGAACCTAGTGTGAAGACTCAAGGTTGCTATGTTTAACATACATTAAGACATAGGCCTTCCTTGTGTCCACACTCACTCTGAAAATACTTACAGACAAGTATCCCGAACTTGGCTCCAAACCTAGCTCCTATAATCTAGTTTCTTTTCTGTCTTTTCATAGTGTGGCAAACTTTCTGTAGTCCTGGCTACTGACTGGGTAAATGCTTACTTGCTTAGATCATTTTAATTGGGCCCTGATTCAAGGACCTGTTGTAGATTTACTTTTCCTTTACTTAGAATTTTTACACATAAGACTTTGATAGTCTATATTTTCATCCAGAAATTTTTCTTTTTTATTTGGATTTTTCTGTCTTTTTAATACTTCTTACCAATTGATTCATATACCTCATAACTCAGCCAGACATCCCTAAGTGATCCTGTGTTTTTCAATCACCCTTTTAATGGGGAAATGCAAAAAATATTATTATTTTAAATTGCAAAGTTTAAATTCCTTTTAAGAAGAATTTTAGGTAAAGAAAGATGCTAGCTCTCTGAATCCAGAAAGTGAACTGTTTAGAGAAGACACCATGAAGATGCCTCCATAGACCACAAGCTGCCAAAAAGATCAAGAATGAACTTTGGGTGTGGTTGATTGAACATTTATTTGTAATTATACTTTCATACCAAAGGGGACTGCCCCCTAACTGGTTTTTTGTCAGTGCGTTCAGTAATTATTGGTTTTGTTCTTTTTTCCTCTTCTCCTCAAATTATTGTAATCTTTAAGTTGATTATGTTTTCATGATCCTTCAATCCCCAGAAGTCCTTGCTCTAGTTCCCAAGATGCCCTCTAATATCACTGAGATCCCCACCTGGGGGGGGGGATTTATTTAAACTGGCTATAAAGCCTACTGGTCTCTCTTCCTGCTTCCGCTTCCAAAGACATGTGTCTCTTTGTAAATGATGTAGTGTAAGATGTAGTGTAAGTGATTGGGCCTTTCGGCCCTCCTAGGCACGTGCTTTCTTATTCTGTCTTTTCTCTATTTCTTAATCTTTAAATAAACCTCAAAAAATAATAACTGTTACACAAATCAACAGAAATAGCTTTTCTTAAAAACATCAAGCCATAAGGGGAGGGGAAGAAAAGAAAACGATCTTTGTTTCCAGTGAATAATGTATGAAAACGACCAAATAAAATAATGTTTAAAAAAATAAATAAATAAAGATGAGGAAACCAAAAAAATAAATAAATAAATAATAGAAAATATATATAAACTCAAAAAAAAAAAACATCAAGCCATTTCCCAATTGATAAATAGGCAAAGACATGATTAGGCAATTTTCAGATAAAAAGATCAAAACTATTAATAAGCACAAGAAAAAGTGTTCTAAATCTCTTATAATAAGGGAAATGCAAATAAAAACAACTGAGGTACCACCTCACACCTAGCAGGTTGGCTAACCTGACAGCAAAGGAAAAGTAATGAATGTTGGAGGGGTTGTGGCAAAATTGGGACACTAATGCACTGCTGGTGGAGTTGTGAATTGATCCAACCATTCTGGATGGCAATTTGGAATTGTGCCCAAAGGGCTTTAAAAGACTGCCTGCCCTTTGACTCAGCCATGTCACTGCTGGAACAAGGAACAAGATTTGCACAAAAATTGTCATAGTCACACTCTTTGTGATGGCAAAAAATTGGAAAACAAGGAGATGCCCTTCAATGGGGGAATGGCTGAACACATTGTGGTATCTGATGGTGATGGAATACTATTGTGCTCAAAGGAATAATGAACTGGAAAGACCTCCAGGTATATTTTCATAAAATCCGAGATTTAAAATTTCTGTTCGAGAAAAATCTTCAAGGAAAGAAGCTTGCTAACTCCTAAAATCAAGAGAATGAACTGTTTGCAAAAAGATGCTTGAAAAACCTACACCACATCAGGAAGATCCAGAGGGAACTTTGGGGTGCAGTAGATTGAACTGAAGGTTGATTGAACATTTATTTTGAATGTACACTCATTGTGAATTTTAGTTTTACTCCATCCTGCTTAGTCTTCAGAATTCTAGCAACCAAGAATGTATACAGCCCCACTTAAGGATTAAGTGTGGGGGAGGATGGTCTATGACCCACGTGTGCTAGCAAGTGACAAATCAGAAACAACTGACTAACCCCTGGGCTGACCAAAGCCAAATTTAAGCCACCATGTAAGACACAGAAGAACTGCCTTTATATTTTGCGTCACTTCCTGTGAGAGGGACTTGAAAGTGGAACTTGACCCTGGAGGAGCTCGAGTGTGAGACCTCAGACTGCTTCCCTTAGACAATCACATGCTGAATGACTACCCTTTCCTTGGCTTTTCTGGAGACAACAGCCTTTGGAAAGACCCATTTCTTGGGACTCCCTTTTCCTTGGCTTTTCTGGGGACTCCTTGGCTGAGGCCTCTGAACTCCTGCCTGGCTCAGATCAGGTTGGAGCAGATCTTCTTCCCTTTTCCCTCTCTCATTCTAAATTTCTTCCTTCTATTGTAAATAAACCACCATAAAATTCCACTCTGACTTGAGTATTTCATTGGGATTTAGAATTTAAAGCCCTGGTGACCAACTAAAATATATATTCAGTCCAACCATACAATTTACCCCTTATACAGGAATTGATGCAGAGTGAAATGAGCAGAACCAGGAGAACATTGTACACAGAGACTAATACACTGTGGCACAATCAAATGTAATGGACTTCTCTACTAGCAGCAATGCAATGATCCAGAACTATTCAGAGGGACTTATGAGAAAGAACACTATCCACATTCAGAGAAAGAACTGTGGGAGCAGAAACACAGAAGAAAAACAACTGCTTGATCACATGGGTTGATGGGGGATAGAGACTCTAAACGATCACTCTAGTGCAAATATCAACAATATAGAAATAGATCTTGATCAATGACACATGTAAAACCCAGTGGAATTGTGTTTTGGCTATGGGAGTGGGGTGGAAGGAGGGGAGGGAAAGAACCTGAATCATGTAGCCATGGGAAAAATATTATAATTAAACTTAATTTAAAAAAATATTTCCTTTAAAATTTTTTAAAAAAGAAATAGCTTTTCTTCCCCATGGTCTTGGCTGCCCTCCTCCCAGCTTACTCAATACAAGCCTTCTCAGGATGGCCAACTTCCCTTCTTCTTGTTCAAATCCTATCCTATAGAAAAGCCCCTCTGATGGCCCTGACACGGGCAGACAGCAGGCAGGGAGAGGTAGTAATGGGAACAAGATCCTCATAGTCTAAAATTTGGTGTTTTTCATCCATTACCACTGGCTAAACATCAATGACAAAACCTATTGATTCAGCATCAGTGAAGCCTAGTCAAGCCTGAATTGCAGATTGAAAAGTTCCCCAGTCTGTGGACTAGATGTGTAACCCTCTAGACTGGCCATCAGCCTTGGCCTAAGCTCTTTATTAGTGGATTGCATTATTCTTAGAATTGTAAGACACAATTAACCACCTAGAGTGCTCCTCCAACACGCCACATCCCGCTCTGCCATGTTCTCATTCCAGAAGAGAAGCGAGACCCCTCCCACACTGACCAATGATGACAAGGTGGACAATGGGAGAACCTGCACCCTGGGGACTCCGGAATTCCAGAAGAATCCTCCAAACCTGCAAATGCTCTTTATTTCCCATGACATGTGTGTCAATCACCACCTGAATTTGGACATGGCCATTTTCCAAGGTTTTCGGGAGACATGAAGATTTCCATGGAATGGGAGATGACAAGCTCCCAGACGCTAATAAATATGCTAACCTGATCCATACCTGGGTTGCTACTCCATTCCCTATCGAGCTACTCCCTCAGCCCAGGGCCACGCTGGAGAGCTGCTCTTTGATCAGCTCCAGAGAGGCTCATCCATCAGTCCTACAGCTACCTATTAGGTTATTATACCACCATAAACCTCTTCTTCTTCAAATAAATTTCTTTCCTTTCTTCCGGACTGAACAGAGTTTAAGTCTCCCATTCCTGGGAGCCTGTGTGGCTTTGAATGAGCCACTGAGTAAGGCTGAGGATGGGCGCACACACACCACGGCAGCTTGGAACCTCCACCGGGCTGGTGGGAGGGGCAGAATCAATACACCATATATTGGTTCCAAGTCAGAAGACCAATAAAGGCAAGGCAGTTGGGGTGAAGTGACCTGTCCAGGTCCCATAGCTGGGAAGTGTCTGTGGCCACATTTGAACCCAGGACCTCCTGTCTCTATGCCTGGCTCTCAATCCTCTGAACCACCAACTTCCCCCTTACAGGTTCTGCTTCCCATCAAGGCTATCACACAGTTCCGGTTGTTTAAAGTTTGTACCTGCCTAGCCACAGTACTCTCATTCATTAAGAGGTTAATATGCAGGTCTGGCAGAGGCCGGAAATTAAGTGGAGATCCAATAACTTTGCCAACCACAGTTCCTAAGCAGTCAGAAGTTGAAGACTGGAGCTCCTGGGAGCTCCACCCAAGTATAAAGATTGAAGGAGGCCATGGAAACGGGACAGCACAACAACATCCACTGGAACAAGTAGAACCTGACTATGTTAAAGACATGGCACCAACTATAAGGAAAACACAAGAAATTATTATTAAGAAGAGAACCACTAGATTTTGGCACTCCAGATGGTGCCACAGGTTTCTCTATAGATGAGCAGCTACACAAGATATTACTTTCATTCACCAATCTCCTGAATTGGGTGACTTGGATACCTGGCAGGAGAATACAAATGCATGGGAAGAAGATGCAGCCTGGCAAGCAGAGGAAGTCCCGAGATAGCAGAAAATAGCTGACAGAGAAAAGAGGGCAGCGGAACAACAAAGGAAGAAAATGGAAAAGGAAGCACAACGACTAATGAAGAAAGAACAGAATAAAATCGGTGTGAAACTGTTATAACAGATGTTTGACATTTCCATTTGAAGGATGTTGAGTTCCACAACATGAGGACCATTTGTTACGGGGTTAGAGTATTTGTAGAATACAAACAAGCTGCTTGATTTGGATGTGTGTTCGACAGGCTGTCCAGGATACAAGGATTCTCCTGTTGCCACTTGAACTGCTAGTAGATGGGACTTAAAATGAAAAGACTTAAGAGACAATATTTTTCTTCAGTATCTTCCAAACATGAAAGAAAATTGATCGCTGCAGAGAAGTTAATTACAGATGAGATATGATAATAACTCTTCAGGTTTGTATTTCCAGCTTGGAAAAAATTGGGTGTAATTTCTAGTGGGAAAACCTACTCTGCCATCTATTATGCTTTCTTTCAAAATGTAAAAAAAATGAAATAAACAATTTCATAAAATTCTTTGTCTACATGATTACCTATCCTGAATCAATTTTAAACTCCTTTAACTTCATTTGTTTTACGAGCTGCTATATGCATATATTTCCTTTTATTTGGAGCAGAAGGGTTAATGTTAAAATTTCATTCAGCATTGAAGAATGTGAGAATTGTATTTCAACTGAAGAAAAGCCATTGAATGCAGTAGTTCTCTTTCTAGAACGTCAGAGGCTTTCTGCATCAGAACGATTTTTTGATAGGAACTGGATTTCTCCATGTTGTAATTCATAGGTAAATTTCTCTGGGTCTCAAGTTTCCTTATTTGTAAAATGAGTGCATTAGATTATATGATTTTAGAGTTTCCTTCAAGCTATGACATTCTTTATTTTTTATCAAATTTATATTGGATATGTGGAAATACAACAAGTCAGACATCAAATATCAAGTCATTTTTGGTAGGCTTCTTTACATCACTCTTGACTTGTATATTTCAACAAATCTTTATTAGAATTTAAAATTTATTATTATTTCTTTTTCTTTCTTGTGGCTTGATTTTTAGTTCCCAAAATATGTCAATTTTACAGATGCAGAAAGCCTTTAGTTCTGATATTTTGAAGTATAATAATGAGTTCTTAGTATTAACTGTATACAGTTTGCATAATGCAAATTTACTTTTGTTGTTAATTATAACAATATTATTGACTATTTATAAAATAAACCAAGATAGGAACAACTTGTACCATATAGGATTTAAATATTCTTCTGAATTAACTTATTCCAAGTTTTTAATAGGAAAAAATGTTTTTAATAAAAATACTTGTCTGCCTATTAAAGAAAAAAAAAAGTTTTGAGTTCCAAATTCTCTCCCTTCTTCTGACCTCCCCCCCTCCCTGAAGCAGTACGCAATCTGCTTTAGCTTTTACATGTGCAATCATGTAAAACATTTTTCCAAATTAGTCATGTTGTGGAAGAGCTCTCAAATGAAAGATAAAAAAGAAGAAGAGAGTAAGTGAAATATAGTATGTTTCTGCCTGTGTTCAGATCCAGGCAGAGGCATTTTTCATCTGAAATCCCGAGCAACACCTTGGATCACTCTATCGCTGAGGAAAGTCCAGCTCTTTCTGAAATCATCCTGCTTGCCATTTCCTATGGTACCCCACCATTCCATCACCAAAATATAGTACAGTTTACTCAGCCATTCCCCAGCTGATGGACGAGTTCTCAATTTCCCATTGTTCGCTACCACAAAAAGAGCATGTGGCCCTCAAAGTGGCTGCCTTCCTTCCCATAGTAGATGGTGAGAGGGCTGCTCCTGTGCTCTAAGATATGGCAAACACAATAAACAGAAAGGAGCCTAGAAAGGCTCCTATGAACGAACACGGCGAAAGCATTGGCAATAAAGATGGTGACGACAACCATGGAAACAGAGAGCCCAACCACCACCATCATCTGAATGGCCCAGACTAGCCCCAAAGAGATCTGAAAATGAACCCGCTCCCCTCTCCTCTTTGAGGAAGGGAGGCATCGATGCTGAGGGCAGATGGGGAGATGGCTGAGGACTGTGTTGAAGAACCTATGGCACACATGCTGGAGGGGGCTGCTCCCCTTCCCCTCTCCATACTTTCCTGAAGACATTTCTCTCATTACCTGCCCCTCTGCCCAGCAGCCGGATGGGAGTGCTTCCTCTCTTCAAGGTCAAGGCTCACATATGGCATGAGGGATGCAGTTTGAGTGCTTGATCTCTAAAAGGTTCACCATCACTGGCCTAGGAGATGAAAGGTCAGGCCAGGACGCTGGCTGACCACCCTGGGCTAAGGGGCCTGGCCTGCATTAGCCAGGCTAGGTCCAGAGTGACAGAACAGGGCCTAGCTGGCATCCCCCAACACTTAGTAGTTTTGCTGACTTGTCTTTTCCCCCTCTTTTTTTCCTTGTTAGAAGGAAAGAGATGGACATATTTGGAAATGAATGTGATGGAAAGCAATGAATTGTTTACAATTAAGAGGAGCCCCAAGCCCCACCCCCTACCCGGATGCAGGACATGCCTAGTGGCCTCTACATAAGCAGAAGGTGACATTCCCTTTTTTTTCCCAGAAGAGGAGTGGAAGGGGGAGGAAGAGAAAATGAATGTTAACTGAAAAGACTTTTTTAAAAAGACAACCCATTTTTCTTACTGAACAGCTCTAGGTATTAGAAAATCCTGTTTCAGGTGGAGCTGGAAGCAGCTCCTCACACTTCTCCTCGCTGGATACAGGGAGAGTCTCTAACACAGACAAAACAAGTGTACACCTTCTTTCCCTTGCTTCACATACTGGGAAAATTCCACCCCTCCCTCCCAGCCCCAGGAGCCCCATCCTCTGCCTCTGATCCTCCTCATCTGTCCCCACATGGGTCTTTAAAGCTCCTGAAACCCCAAGCTAACAGCACGAGCCACGTGCCCAAGGGTCCCGGCCATTAGAGCTCGCCTCGTTTCGGTTCGCTTAGCAAACCAGGGCTCCACGGGGCTCTAAGCGACTCCAAACCAGGCTGTACTGACAGACAGGATCTCCTCATAGACAGCTTCCGTTTGTTATAACACTAAGAGAGGATGTGAAATAGGGCATGAATTGACAATGGACTCTAAAAACCACGAAAGGCTAAGAATTGGAGAGACCTTCCAGGAGGACCGCAGGGAACCCTCTCCTTTACCAAATCAGCACCTGTGGAGCCAGGAGGTGCACGCTGACTTGTCCAAGGTCTCCCAGCTGGCTGGCACCCAAGCCAGAACTAAGAGACATTTCTGTGGCTTTCTCCACCCTCCATTCCACAGGATGCATTTGATTCTGAATCCAAGAAAACAGGTTCGCTGTACCCCCACTGAAATCTTGATATGAGGTCAATCTTTCTTAACTCTTGACCAAGCTGTTGCACTCAGTGAACAAAATACCAGTAAAACGTTTTGAAAACAATCCCTGAGCCCCCTCCACTGTTCATCAACTCCAAAAATTCACTTAGTGAGAAGGAAAAACATTCACATCTTAAAGATTACCTGAGGCTCCAGTTTTCACTGTCGTCTTCCCTTTCTTGCCCTCCTGCTGGTCCTTGAGAGTCTCATAAACTATCTGGATGACTGGAATGCTGAAAGCCTGGAGAAGGAAAAGACTCCACTCACCATGATGGAGCCACACAAAAGCTGACCGTGCAAACAACAGAGGGTAGACCCAAGGGACGCTGTCCAAAGACCTCAAGTGTTTGCTAAGTTGGCCAAACCAACTCTGAATAAAGGATGGAGGCAAGATGGCAGCCTTTGAGGAACAGAAGCAGGAAAGGAAGATGAACGGGAAACCGTGGGCCCCCGGCCTGCCTGTCTGTCCTGAGTCTCACAGGGGGTCGTGCCCTCCACCTTGATCACCCCCAAGGGCCCCACCTCCATGCTCACACACTCTGAAATCTCTTCCTTGGCCATCCTCCTCTCCCTTGCAAAACCCTTCTGTGTCCCACTCTGGAAACTACTACAGCCCTTCACCTCGACCCCTCAGCTCTTCTCCCCGAGGCCATCTCCCCTGCTCCATTCTTCCCCCCAACCCATGGCAAATCCAGCATTGCCCTCCTCCTGTTGGGTCTAGCCAAGCTTCAGTCCTGACATGGAATCACTCCCACATATGTGCCACTGAACAAAGGTGGACATAGTCCTAGCCACTATTCTGGCTGGGTCCTCTGCAATAGCTGTTGGGGATCTGCCTACTCCATCTGGCCACTATTTTCCTAAAACACAAGTATGATCATGATCCCCCCCCCCCTTCCATACACCCCATTGGCTCCCTATTGCCTCCAGGGGCAAAGACAACCTTCTGTATGGCCTTTTAAGCCCTTCCTAACCCCAGCTTTGCCCTCTTTATGCCCTAGGTCCCACCGAATGCCCTGGGATCCAGTAACCTGTTCCTTGAATTATTTTGCCTTCTGACTGGGCATTTTTGCTGGCTATGCCCCATGCCTGGAGCACTCTCCCTCCTCATCTCTGGCTTCCTTTAAGGCCTCACGAAAATACCATCTTCTACAAGCAGCTTTCCTCAACCTCTCCATCTTCTTTTTTAAAAATTCACCTTCCATCTTAGAATCAATACTGTGCATGGTTCCAAGGCAGAAGAGTGGTAAGGGCTAAGCAATGGGGGTTAAGTAATTGGCCCAGGGTCAAACAGCTAGGAAGCATCTTGAGGCCAGATTAGAACCCAGGACATCTCATCTCTAGGCCAGGCTCTCAACCCCCTGAGCCACCCAACTGCGCCTCCCCTCCCCACAACCTCTATGAATTCTAGGCCTTCTCTCTGTTCATTCTTTCTTCTTTATCCTGGCAGTATCTTGTTTGTACCTGGCTATTTGCTTGTGGTCTCCCTGATTAGCCTGGGAGTTCTTTCAGAGTAGGGGTCACCCCCACCACAGAGGCTAACACACCACAGATGAGTATTAAATGGTTACTGATCAATTAAGGCAATAAAGGACTTCGACTTGCAAAATTTTATTAGGGACAGATCTTGACAAGTCAAAGGGGATAACTACTAAAGGTTTATATCCTCTACATTCCACTGGAAGAAAACCTCTAAGGCAAGCAAACACCCCGAGGCTTTCTCTTTAAAAATCCTCCCCAGCCCTCCATTTCAAAGCCATTTGAAAAAGCTAATTTAGCCATTTCTGGCAACAACAAATCACCTCATCCCCTCCATAAGAAAATGGAGCTCACACTAATTTCCTCTAAGAACTACAATACTTCAAATATACCAATGAGAAAATCCCCAAAGTCCCTTTGGAATTCAATTCCACAGCACTGTATAAACAGGGAAGTTTATTACTTACACCAGTCTTCCCGCTTCCTGTTTCTGCAGCCTGCAAGGTAGACAAATTGTGTACAATTAGTGAGCTTCATTAAACCCCCATTTATAACCCTCCCATTAGCACTGGTGCATCTGGACAGACTTGTCCACTTTCACTTTGAAGTCATTTTTATTTCTGCTTTTCCTAATCCCCCAAAGGAGCCAGGCAAGGGGTGGCAAATGTCCCTGCCAGGCTCTTTCCAGAGGCCATGGTGGTGTGCCTTTGATCTCAGATCTCAAAGCAAGAGGCAGAGTGGGCAGGAGGAGGGGGAGATCCCTTGGGAAAGAGCTGGGCAGGTGAGGCCTGAGGAGAAATGGTTCCTCCTAGGTTTCAGAGGTGAGTGGCCTGGCTTCTCCCTGCTAGTCCTTGAAGGTCAAATCAAGCCACAGACAGGAGAATTAGGTGAAGAAACATGAGATGTTTAGCCCAGGAAAGAGGAGATGAAGGAAGGAATGACAGACATCCCCAAGTGTTTTTAAGGCTATCATGGAAAAGAGAGATTAATCTTGTTCTATTGAAGAAAGAGAAGGAAGTGAACTATAACGGGCAGAAGTTGTTTAGGCAGATTGGGGCACCAAGTAAGGAGTTATTCTCAAATGGAATCAGACAGTGCTAAGCTCCCCAGCAGTGGGGGTGCCCAACAAGCCAAGTGGCGGTCTAGTGGAGGGCTGGCAAGCACACTCCTTTTTAGCAATGAGTTGACTAGCCATTGAGGTCCCTTCCCAGCCTGAAATTCTCTGGACAGAAAAGTCGAGACTAGAAATCTGGGCTTCTCGGCTGAAGCAGAGACCAGCCCTGGCCTAAGAAACAGGGTGCGCCACAGCAGAAAAGCCCCAAAGGATGAAGGACTGAACTGGGATTTTAAGCCAGCAGAGAGAACAAGGGGGACCTCGTAGTAACAACAGAGAATGTTCTGTGGGTGTGTTTCTGCCAGGCTGACATCATGCCAATAGAAGCCTCCTAGGCCAGGGGCCTCCGATGTACAAGAGAAGATGAGAAACACAGAAACCTGTCTGAGAATTCGGCCTCCCTCAGGGAGAACAAAGGGGCTCTTGAAAGGCCTGAAGAAGCCATACACAGGGAAAGAAAGGATCACTGAGTCATGAGCACGAAGCAAAAGGCAGCCTCAAGGTGCTCCCCCACCACAATCCTTTGGCTCCTCGGGGTGCCAACAGTGGGCAGGTGCCCATCGAAGGACTAAGAAGCTGGGCCGAAGGATAAGAACAAACTGAAGGGGAGGAATCTGGCCCAGAGCCATCCCACACTGGTGAAACCTGGTGACCGTAAGCCCCTCCTGTTGGTTCAAGTGGGGCTAGACCACGCGACCATAAGGGAGCTCAGAAACCTATGCTGAAGGCTCTCAGGCTCTCAGGCAGGTAATGCTGCTACCTGAATGCTGAGATTCAAAAGAGAAATGCAGAACTGCCTAGAAGATGGCTGAGAATGGGGTCTGGGGCTCTGCAGCCCTCTTACACTTGGGGATGGAGAGCTCCTCCCCAGTGTGCCCATGGGGTGGGATTGGTCGAGCCCCTCTGGAAAGCAATCTGTAATGATGCCAGTTAGGTGACCCGAAGGTCCACTCCCTCTGACTGAGTCACCCCACAAGCAGGCCTGACTCCCAGTGTACCCTAATTATTGATGGCTATGAACTAGAAGCAAAGTAAAGTGCTCCTTGATCAGGCTTGTTACACCCTGTAACAAATGCTCACTAGAGACAAATTCAGGCACCCATGAGAAGGATGGCAGAGCCTGACCCATCTTGGGGAGCATCAGGGAGAAGCACTGCCGCCCAGGCTGTCACAACCGCAGGAACCACCCACTGAGCAAGGAGCTCTGCCCTGGACACTGGAGACCTGACAGAGAGGCCTTGATGCTGAGAAGGCAGGCTGAGGGGGACCCCTGGAAAAGAGGAGAGAGGGTGAGGGAGCCAGCCAGGGCAGCCTGAGGAGGAGCCAGGCAGGAGAGAAGAAACACATATTTAAAGAGAGCTAATGGCAGACAGGCAGCCCTGATGGGCCTAGTCAGAAACCTTACTTTTAAACCTAAAACAATCCCCAAACTTATGTTTTATCCCAGAAAGTGTTCAACATACCATAAGCACATCACCTCCTCCTAGGATCAGTGGGATGGACTCAGCCTGGATATCAGTTGGGAGGCTACAAAGAATCAGAGTGTGAGAATTTTAATGTGAAACAGATTAAAAATAATAATAATCCTGGCAGTCACCGAACTGCACTTAAACCACATTAATTTAAGCCACATTCATGCCCAGGGCCAGACTACTGAAACACCAATCTGCAGGATGCATTACTTTCAGTAATAAATAAGTAGTCAATGGTTTAAACAATCCTGGAAAGGATGCCCCTCACTGGGGCAGAGCAGGTTGGCCATGACACTTTAGGGTACACTTTAGGCTAAAAGTACTCACAGCCAGTCCATCTCCTCCACGGCTTGAGCAATCTCGGGCATAACGCCCATCTCTGCAAAAAGAAAAAATGAATTTATTTAAAAACCAAGCAGGTAAATGAAGTCTCTCATCCCCTCTTAAAATTCCGGCTCTTCTTTCATTGTGTCAGATATGGTTCTCCCCCCCCACCCCCCTGAAGTTTCCCAGTATTCTCATAGCTTAAAACAAAATACTGATGTGAAAAAGAACTGATTTTGTCTTCTAAAGACTACAGTTGCCCAGATTTACAATTATGATGCTTTAATTTGATTTTTTTATTCAGAATTTGCCTTATGGCTTTGACAGTTAAAGGGTTTCTTAGGATTACATCCTATTTTTAAACATCTATCTCCTTAAAACCGCACCAAACTTTGGTATTTAGGATGTTAACCCACATAAACTAACAATACAGAAGTATTATTATAGTTCTGAGCAATGTTAAAATATATGGAAAGCCATTTGAGAAACTGTCAATGGATATTTCAGTAGAATTTTTAATTTAATTTGAGCACAGGCCTTTTTTATTAAAAAAATAAAATCAGATTTTTCAGAGAAAAAAAAAATTCCGGCTCTTCCAAACAGGGAGAGGGGAATGGAGTAGAGACTCCTCATGGGGGGTCACAGACTGGCACTGGGCTGCCCCAGGTAGACGGCCCCTCCGACAGCTGGCTGCCTCAAGTGTTCCCAAGCCTGCTGTCTGCAGAAGGAATGGCAGAATGAGGACAGATGGAAGAAAAGGTGCAAAGCTTGTATGGACTGTCAGATGGGCTGGGACTGGGGAGAGAACAGCCAAAAAGAACTCCAGTATAAAAACAACAGCAAGAAAACATTTGTTTAAAATAGCTGGGAAGGAGTCCAGGCCTGAAGTCGGGAAGCCACGTCCCAGCTGGATGACCCTGGGCAAGGCACTTCACTCTATTTGCCCTAGTTCCTCATCTGTCAAATGAGCTGGAGAAGGAATGAGCACCCCTGTATCTCTGCCAAGAAAACCCCAAATAGGATCACAAAGACTGAAATGACTCAACAGCTTCTCTGTCTCTCATAAATTAACTTTTGATAAACTGATGGTATGTTGAGTCAGGCCTAGAGAGGGGAGGTCCTGGGTTCCAATCTGACCTCAGAGACTTCCTGGCTAGGTGACCCTGAGTAACCCTCATTGCCTAGCCCTAACCACTCTTCTGTCTTGGAACCAATACACAACACAGTGTCAACCCCAAGACAGGAGGGAAGGGGTTTGAAAAGAAACTGAAGGTGAAGAAAAAGGGAAAAAAGCCTCCGGCCAGCCCTGCTTTTCCAGAGGGGCTAAGAGACTTGCCCAGTCACCAGCTGGAAGTGTCTTGAGGCCACATTTGAACCCAGGACCTCCTGTCTCTAGACCTCTTTAGGTACCACCCCCGTCAATTTATTTCAACAAAAACTTGTAGAGGAGCCGGGTCCTAAACAGGCTGCAGGCCCAAGGCAGGAGGGCCCCTCGGGAGTCCCTCCAGAGTGGGTGTCTGTAGCGGGGGGCCATGGGGGAGGGGGTCCCCGCCCGGGTCCCAGGCTCCCCAGGCTCTGGAGCTGCAGCTTTCTGTGGCCAAAGGGGGCCTCACAGACAAAGGCCCCCCCCAACAGCTCTCCAGGTTCTCCCCAAGCCTCAGCCCTGACTCTCTGAGGAGGGCCCCCCGTTGAGCGCCCTTCCCCTAGCACCGAGGGAGCTTTTCTAAGCGCATGAACTTGGACATTTTCCCACACTGTCAGGGTCCTCAGGTATCCCCTCGCCGTTTCTCCTGCCTTCGTGGCCCCCGAGCTCACAGCTCGCTCCCGCCCCAGGGAATGCGTGGGGTCAGGGAGGGGGCACCGCCAGGGTCAGGGTCACGTGAAGGTCGGGGGGGGGGTGGCCGGGACTCAAATCCAGGTATCATTACTCCACCCCACCCCCCACCTCCGCGATCCACAAGCAGAGGAAGCCCCGCCTCAAGAGGTCCTCTAGGGAAGGAGGGGAAAGCAGGGGACACGTGCGCAGAGGGCGCAGCGCGTGCGCAAACCGGCCAGGATTCAAGGAGCCTTGGGGGAGGGGCGCGGGGACCAGGATGGGGCCGCGGCTCCGGGACGGAGACCTGAAGGAGAGATAGAGGAAGGGCCCGGCACAGAACGGAGCTGGGCGCCAGTGTCACCGGCATGCCCGCCGTCCCCGAGGGCCAATCTGCCCTCCTTTCATCCCAACGGCTCGCCCTACCGGCCCCTACGTACGAACCTGAGAAGGCCGCCATCTTAGCGTTGTCTGCGCCCCTGGAGCCTTCGCCGGGTCCTAGAGCGCCTGCGCGATTCGGGGGCGGAGCCGCCTGCGGCTTTTACGCCGCTCAAGCCTGGGCTACTTGGCCCACTGCGCCTGTGCAGCTCCAGGGAGGGCGGGGCGCTCAGCCTTGTGGGATGAGTTTCCAGGGGTCTGGCCTAAGACGCGGGTTCGTAACCCACCCCCTCGTCCCCATTTTGTAGAACGAGAAACTGAGACCCGGAGTAGCAGCCCGACCTCCCTCGAAGGGACGTCTTCCCTTGCACAAGAGCAGTGGATACATGATGGAGAGTCTGTGGGCCGGAGAAGGGCCCCCTACGTTTGTGTGTGCTCTTCCCCGCGAGAGGGCGAGCTCCCTGCCGGCAGGGGCAGGCTGCAGCTGTGTGAAGGCAGCTCCCATGCGCCTAGTAAATGCTTCTGGCCTCTGGAGACCTCCATGCTCCCTCCGAGCCTTCTTCCTCCCCTCCCCCTCCCCTTCTCCCTCCCCCTCCCCCTCTCCCTCCTCCTCCCCCTCCCCCTCCTCTCTTCTCTTGCAGTCTGTTATCCTACGTTGTTTCCCAGCCCCACGTTTTAAGGATGAGCCCAGTTCAGCCCCCCAGTTATTCTGTGGAGGAAGCCAAAGTGTGAAGTGCGGGTGTGAGGGTCCTCGTCAGTCGCGCGGGACGGCAGCCTTTGCTCACGATGACAGTGCTAGTGGGGGCTGGCCTCTGACACTAGTGGCGACACCTCCGTGGGAAGACCTGTGGGTCCCCCGAGCCTCAGTTTCCCCCTCTGTAAAATGGAGGGCAGTCATACTTGCACACCCTTCCTTGCAAGGCTCCTATGGAGAAAATACTGGACAAACCCCAACCTACTTTAGAAATGGCAGCAGTGTTCCCACGCCTCCTTTCCCCACTTCCCCTGCCAGGCCAGGGGGTGCCTCTTGAACCTCCCACTTCTCCCCCAAAAGGCTCTATCTGGGAACCTGGTGCAGGCCTAGAAGACTGCGGCCTCTCTGCCCCCTGGTCTCCCTGTGGTCACCTGCTGAGGCTGGGCTGGACCCCCAGGGGCTGCCAGCCTGCAGGGATCCAGAGAACGGATTGGGTGTCCCCCAAAAAACAGCCATGGAGCATCCCAGATACTTGGAAGAAGCGAGGCAAAGGGCAGCCAGGAAATGACAGCCGGGACTGTCAATAGAAAGGCCAGCACCCTCGTTCTGTCCATCTAATTATAAGAAGCCAGGCCGAGGGGCGATTTATGGCCCAGTTTCTGACTCACCTGGATTGTGGCTGACCTCTGGGGTGCTCATCGGCTTCCCTGAGTGATGCTGACGGCCCTGGAGGAAGGGGCAGCCGAACACACAGCCTGTCCTGAAGCCAGGGCCTTCGGGGCGCCCGGACACAACCACCCCCCAACCCCTCCGTGAGGAGTCTCTCTGCAGACTCATCTTCCCAGGACTTTCTCCAGCAGCCCCTGAGCCTGTGCTCCTGCCCCCCATTGAACTCGGACCCCATTCAGGGTTTTCGTGGCAAAAATCGACGCTGGTTTGCCATGAGGAAGCTGAGTCAAACAGCGTTCGTTGACTTTTCCAGGGTCACACAACTTCCAGGGTACAGATGGAGGTCAAATTTGAACTTGGGCCCTCCTAACTCCAGGCTCTATCCACTGCACCAGTAGCTGCCCCACTCTCTTCAGCTCCCTCTTCGTGTCTTGTCTTTCCACTAGATTATGACTGATTTGTGTGCTGGCTTCATGAGAAAGTTTTGGGCTTGGCCTGTAGCTGCAGTTTCACTGGGAATTCTGCACCTAAATAAAAGTGAACCCACGATAGTCTTTTGGGGATTGGGTTTGAGGGTCTGATCTTTTGGGGATGTTTTGGGGAGCTAGGCTACAGGTGTTTTGCTCTTGCATTATTTCTTTTGAGATGAGGGGGAATAATAATCATGTCAATTCATAGGTGAGGGGCATTGATGAAAGAGGTCATGCAAGGGGGGCGGGGTGGGCAGTCATATCTCGCCAAGGACCACTCTGTGGTCTCCCCAGCTACCACGTGTGACTGTCAAGGCGTCATGGACTGATGGCCCCCAGCAGTCCATGAAGGGAGGACTTTGCCCAGAGACCCACAGACCCGGCGCTGGATCATGGGATCTCTCCACAGAAGGAACCTCAGAAATCCTAATGGAGTCTCGCTGGCTCTGTCCACCCTTTATGGATTTTCTCCATTCAACAAGACAGGCAACTTGCCTCTGCCAAGACGTGACATTGCATTTCCCGCCTCCAAGGCTTTGCAGACTGTCTTCCGTGTCTAGAATACTCTTGAAAACATCTGTTACATCTTGTCTTTTATTTTTTATATTTACTATTTGTTTTATCACATCGTATTTATTTTTATTACTTTACGATCTCTCTCCCACTGCTCCCTCCTCTAATGAAGAGCAATTAAAAAACAAGAACAAAACCTTCCCAATAAAAAGGCATTATTAGCCCAGCCATCCGGATCCCATGGCCACGTCCTATGCCTGCCTCATTCTGGATTGGAAGTCCATCCCCTCGGAGGCAGGAGCTGGGCGTTAGGATGGATTTTCTGTACTCTGGCCTCACGGCTTATCACTGCATCCATCAGGCATGAACTCCAGAGTCTTCCAAAGTTGTTTTTCTGTCTGCTGACATCGCAGCGTTCCCCTCAACCTGCTCCCTTCACTTGGCGTCTGCCTGTACATGTGGTCTCCATTTCTTCTGAAAGGATCTACTTCGTCATTTTGGATGGCACAAGAGCGTTCCCCTGCATGCACAGGGTTTGTTTAGCCACTTCTCAATAGGTGAGCACCCCGCTCATTGACAGGGTGGGCTGTAAAAAGAGCTGCTGCCGTACGTGTAAACAGATTTTCCCGTCTTCCTTCTGTCTGGGGTGTCGTGGGCCTGAGGGTGAAGTCCTTCCCGGCCTTTCTTCTCAGAGACCTCCCTGATCTCCTCCCTCCCCCAGAAAACACACCTCAGCATCTCGCTGCTCTCCCTGCCCTGGAAATCACCTCCTCTGTCCTTTTTGCACACACATCTGCTTGTTTGCCTATTGGCTCTCCCAGGAGAATGTACGCTTCTCTTACAGAAAAGATTGTTTCACTTGGGGATATCGGGGTTCGTTTGTCTTTGCTTCCCCGCCTTCCTGCCTTAGATGAAGCACTTCATAAATTTGAATTGCATTAAGTTGAGTTGACTCTATGCAGTCATTCAGGTAGATTTTCCCATTGGCCCACGCTATGCTGATGTCTGGGAACACTGCTTAGGGCAGAGCACACCCAGGTGGGCCCAGCACTGTAAAGGAGGAGCTGAAGCAATGATGAGGTCTCCGGTGCCTCCCTGTGGAGCCATGAGGTTCCAAGAATGGGCAGCTGAGAGCGGAGAGAAACCTGAAAGAAAAGCCAGGGTCTTCCTCTGAAAGCTATTCAGTGAGGATGACTAAGCATCTGACTGCTTGGCCTACCACTACCTCTGAAAGTCCTCCAGGCCTGCCTGTCTGTCTGTCCATCTACCATTGGGCCCTCTAGAACCCGGGGCACTGTCACCTGATCTTTTGTTGGCATGCCATTAGAATCACTGGGTCTTGCCAATAAATATTCCTTCCTTCCTTCCTCCATCCTTCTTTCCCTCCCTCTCCCTCTCCCTCCCTCTGTCTCTCTCTGTGTACCTTTCTCTCTGCCTTTCTTCCCTCTACCCCTTCCTTCCTTCCTTCCTTCCTTCCTTCCTTCCTTCCTTCCTTCCTTCCTTCCTTCCTCCCTCCCTCCCTTCCTTCCTTCCTTCCTTCCTTCCTTCCTTCCTTCCTTCCTTCCTTCCTTCCTTCCTTCCTTCCTTCCTTCCTTCTTCCCTTCCTTCCTTCCTTTCTTCCTTCCTCTTTGCTAGCCAAGGAAGAAAAGGTAATAGTGTCCTTGGACTTAGCCTCCAAACCACTTTATGCTGTTTGAATTTTTTTTAATTTTAAATGTAAACAAGTATATATATTTTTAAACATCATAATGTCTCTTTAATGGAACTAATGCTTGGAATTGAAGTCAGAAATCTGGCTTTGAATTCTAGTGCCACTATTATTGCTTTTAGGAAAGTTTCTTCAGGAGGCCCAGTGTTGTAGCATCTTTCTGTTTAAATCCTTTTATTCTGATTTTGAAAAGAACTTTTAGGTTTGTGAAAAGCTTGGCACACCTTACCCCAGTTGATTTTTTTTAAATCCTCACCTTCCATCTTAGAATCAATACAGTGTATTGGTTCCAAGGTAGAAGAGCAGTAAGGTCTAGGCAAGTTAAGTGACTTGCCCAGGGTCACACAATTGGGAAGTGTCAGAGGTCAGATTTGAACCTAGGACCTATTGTCTCTCATCCTGGCTCCCAATTTACTGAGCCACTTAGCTGTACCCCCACCCCTGAAATGATTAAATAACTCTTACCTTTCATCTTATAATCAATACTGTGTATTGGTTCTAAGGCAAAAGAATGGTAACAGTTAGGCAATGGGGGTTAAATGACTTGCCCAGGGTCATACAGCCAGAAAGTGTCTGAGGCTAGTTTTGAACCCAAGACTTCCTATGTCCAGCCCTGGCTCTCTATTCGGTAAGCCACCTCCAGGAGCATCCAGTCGCTGCCCCTACTGCACTACTTTTTCTATTTTGCTACTTAGGATACAATAGGTACTGAATTAATGTTTGTTATTGTAAGGATGGGCAGCTAAGTGGTGCAGTGAATAGAGCTCCCAAGGCCTAGATTCAGGAAGAGCTGAGACCAAATCCTTCCTCAGACACTTACTAGCTAGGTAACCCTGGGCAAGTCGCTTAATCCTGTTTGCCTTCATTTCTTCAGCTAGAGAAGGAAAGGGCTATGTATCTCTGCCAAGAAAAACCCAAATGGAGTCACCAAGAGTTGGAGACTACTAAAACAAGTGAAGATCAACATGGTTGAGGTAGATACATTTTTTAAGCACTAGGCTAAGTTTTGGGGGTACATATATAATAAAAAAAAGTCAGTCCCTGCACTCACTGAACTAAGATGGGCTAAATTTGATCCCTGGAGACTCGGGTAGTAAGAGGGAATGAGTCAAGCCAGAGGATTTGCTCCCGTTACAGCTTAGAGCCCAACTCTCTTCTTGCAGCCTGATCTCTCCGCCTTTAAGATGAAGGAGACCTTCATGGTCCTGGCTCAAGGGCTTGAAGTTGGCTTTGTGATGTGTCCACTGGCATTTCAGAAGTCCACAGAAGTCTTAAGATGTTTCCTGAAGGAATGTCTATAATGCTCTAAATTTCCCGGAAGGAACCTTAACCTCTCTAATATCTATAGGCAAATTTTGGAGAATTTTAATCCGGGAGTTCAACGAAACATGGTTTAGTGGTCCTTAAATTCTGAGTTCCTAAATCTTTAGTCCTAAGTGGAATGGCTGTCTGCCCAAGCTCTGGGATGCATTTTGCTTTATCTTGTTCATCATTCTATCCACATCATCATGAGATCATTTCTCTAGATCTGGAAGGGACTCCAGGGGAACATCTGGGCCAGCTCCCTCATTCTACAGATGAGGAAACCAATGAAGTTAAGTGACTTTCCCAAAGTTATACAGGGAGTCAGTGACAGAACTGGGATTTGTGCCTGCTTCCCAGAATGGCTTTCTTTTTACTTGGAGTGTATGAGACCCACTTTCCTCTCTACTTACTCATTGTATAGAATGGCAGAGCCAGGTTCAAGACCAGTCCCATACAGAAAACTTCTTCCTCAGGATGGGGAAACCACATCTAAGAAGTCACAGATCAGCTCTTTGGAACTAACAGTCATAATTCTATGGCATCTCTCCAGTGTGAGTAATCCCTTCACCAGGCAGAATGAAGCCCATCCCCTCCCACCCTGAGCAATCATCATCCTCCACCACATCATCCACTAAGACCCTGTACTTGACTATTCTTAAATCTCTCCCTTTGGACTGAGAAGTAGTGAGTGAAAAGAGCTGACTCCTTTCCTGGATTTTCTGAAGACACTAGCCTCAGGAGAGACCTATACTATTGAGAGAGGCTCCCTGTATCCCAGGTCCTCGACTCAAAATTCGAGGCCTCTCCATCTAAGGATGAAACTCCAATGCCTGGTTTAAGCCAAGGGTCTGTATATTAGAAATTTAATTTTTACAGGTTGGAGCAAAATACTTAGAGCTTAGGCTAGATATCTTATCCTATCCTCTCTCTGATTTCCTACTTCACTCTTTCTATAAATTGTAAATAAAATCTCTTTGGAATGCCATAAAATTTCTAGCGACCCTATTCTTAAATAATTCAGTAAAACATTTTATAATTACCCCTTTATTTCTCTCCCATTATAATCCCCAGTAAAAATTGTGTAATTAGAAATCTGTTACCCTAAAAACTACATTTCCCAGGAGTCCAATGACTTCCTGTCATTACATACTTCCTGCAGACAGGGGGATATATTGAGTGGGGTTCCTGGTCTCAGGTCTCTTTGCTTTCCTTTCTGCAACTTTGGTGGAGGGGGCTTTTTGAACAGGTAGATTAGCCACAGTCACGTTTTTTTAAATTTTGTTACCTTTTTATTAATTTATTTTTAATAATATTTTAATTATTGCATATTGATTTTTACTTTTACAATGATGGCAACCACTGAAGTTGGAGAAAGAATTGTCAAATTTTTAAGTCACGTTTCTTCTGCCATGGCTTTTTGCCCTCCCCTGTTCCTCTCCTCCCTGTCCCCCCGAACTCTGTGAGAACTCCAAACTCATTTCAGAGCTGCTCCCCTGCTTCTGCTGGGTTTTTTTCTTTCCTATTTTTTGCTGGCTGCCCAGCCCTACTGGCTGCTTTAGTTTGAGGGACTTAGTCAGGGATTTTTGGTGGAGAAGAGATAGCCCCTTCTCTGCCCGTCTGCTTAAGCCAGTATTCCTTGCTGCTGCCTCTGGCATTGCTGCTGCTGATCCAGCCTCCTTCTGATCCTCTAGATATTCCTGATCTCATTTGATCCTGCTCTGGCCCATCCTGGTTGCTATTGCTGTTCCTGCTGTACTGCTGGTTGCTGCTGCCATGTCTTTAGAACACATAAGCTGGGAGTCCTTGGAGTCACTCTCTGGACAGCTGGTAAAAAACGGGGTGTGTTTCTCTTGTAAGAAAATACTCTTCTTACAGATATTAACCTTGGGTGAAAGGGGGGAGAGGCATGGACAGGAATCTCAAGACTTGGATACTTGAGGTTACAGAGAACTTTCTTCCCTAAAAACCCATACTCCCTTTAGGGTCCCCTTACCCTTACAAAGATATCTGACTGTGTTTTATTAATTATAGATGAATTTAATAACAAGTTTGGATTGGGAAGGTATCAGGGTAGAAGGAATAAGGATTTGCCCTATACTTTGCCACAGAGTGGGTTTGAATCTATCTCAGCTTTTGAGCTGAGGCCAGGCCTCACAGGCTGGTGGAGGGTTTCTTTTATTCCTGTCTATGCTATATCTGTGCTAGCTTTCTTAAGTTTAAAGTCTTTAGAAATAGACAGCAAGAGGAAGAAAAGGTTCTGATCTTCAGAGCTGGTTGGGCCTATCTTTTCAGGCTAATGCCCTAAAGACCCAAGCTATAGTTCAAACTGCTCCCCTTAAATACCTTTGTTTGATGGCATGATCACAGGAATCCAGGTAGAGCACACAGTTGGGAAAAATACTGGAATAGAGGTACTTCTATCCCAAGACAGGGAGAGAGCACTCCTTCCAGTTCAAGGGCCAGGAAAGAGAGAGTACCCTCGAGAGCAACTGTCTCTCTCCAAGTCTCTCCTCCCCCCTCCAACTGCCTTCACTATCAGTATCTTCACTCCAAAATTTCAACGGCTGTTTGCTACTGTAAGGATAAATTTAGGGTTGTGACCTAATTTAAATAAATTTTGAGTTGCCAGGGAATATCCCAAATAAAATACCCAAGTCAGTTTGCAAATTTATGATGGTTTAATTAATATAGAGGGAAGGAATTAAGGAGAAGGGAGAGGGAAAAGGTGTAGGATTTCTCCCACCTGGCCTGTGCCAGGGGGAGTTCAAAGTCCCCCACCAAGGTCTCTGAAGAAGATTAGTGGCTTTCAAAGAGGATAGTGTTTGGAAGGTAAAGGAGAAAGAATCAGCCTAAACTCTGAGAGGGCTCAGTAAAGATGTTCCACCTGAACTAGGTTACTCAGCTTCCTTCAGTATGGTATCAAGGAAAACTCACCGCTAAACCCGGACAATAGCAGCCACCACTCAAGATGCTGAAACACTCAGCATGCTCTGCCAGCCACCTCTCCGCTGCCAAAGAGACTGGAGAGAGGAAGTGACACAAAATATATAGACGGTTTTTACATCACTTTCCTGTGTCTCACATGTACCAATGGTAGCTTAAGCTTGACTTAGGACAGCCCAGGGGTCTGTCAGTTGTTTCTGATTTGTCATTTGCTAGCACATATCTGTCACAGGCCATCCTCCTAAATACTTAATCTTTAAGTATGGGTTTAGATGTTCCTGTTTTTGTTAGACTAAGTAAGTAGGGTGGAGTAATCTAAAGTTCACACTCCACCTCAGTGGCAGAAATTCCAAAGTTTGAGTCAGTTTTCCTTTCCACATCCTTAGGCAATAATTTGCCTCCAAACTCCCTGTCCACATGGCAGGGGAAGCAAGCTGCTCCCTAGCGTTTTACCCCAATGGGGAAGGGGAAGGAAGGTTACTCTTCCAATCAGGAAGTAAAATTGCAAGCATGGCTTACTCTATGAAAGAGCAGTATATTGCCTATTTCAAAGAGCTCCCAGTTTTAGGATGCCTTTTCTTCCTACCACTCCTGGGTGCACTGGTTCTTGTGATTATCTTGCCTGAAATTCAGGGGAGAAATTCATCTCCCTACAAACCCTTGCCATTTGGGACTGTACAGACTCCAAGATATATCCAATTTGAGATTCCTCCACACCATGTTCAGCGAGGAATTCTGCCTCACTATGGGAGATCTCAGCAGCATGACAAAAGGAATCTAAATTGATAGGGAAGAAGCTTTAAAGAGTCTGGAGGTAAAAATTTTAGGCCATTTCAGACTCTAGAAAGTGTCTATCTTATTGCATTTGGCTGATTTTCTGCTTTAAAATTTAATTTTGTTGTTTTAAGTTCATATGTCAATCTGATCAATACTATTCTTTTACACTGAATCATTTTAATCTACTGTGTTTTAGCTATTAGATATATTCTGTTACCTTCCCCTATAACTACACTCAGCAAAATATTATTGTATAAGTCCATGAACATTTTGCCCAAACCCTTGTCACTAGATCCATGGGAGATCATATGTTGCCTTAAAAGCCTTTTCTGACTTTTTTTGCCTTTGTTAATTGCCACATAGATGGTGTATAGACTCCATCAACCTGGTTAACAAACCTTTGGAGAATTTAATGATTTTTAGATATCTTTTTTTTTTTCAATAGCTCTGACAATTCATCTTGCCTGCCTCTGAGTTTTTTGTAACAAGAGGTAAAGGGTTCATTTAGTAGCTAAAGTGAAGTGCAATTATAATCCCTACCTCCTCATTTTAAAAAATGTAAATGGATGAGAAATATCATAGTGTCTCATACCAGAGGAACTGGGAAGTGGTTCCTAGGGCTGTGATGGTGAACCTATGACACGAGTGTCAGCATTGAAAAGAGTAGCCATTTTTGATGACATGCGGCCACATGTGGGCTCAGCACGCCTCTGGACACAAGAGCCACTCAGGGAGTTGTACACAACCGTGGTCATGGCTATGCCCTGGCCCAATCTGGGGGGTTGGGGGGTGGGCTGCTTCACATGCTGGCTGTGGGGGCAGGGGGTTATCAGCAGGTGGTGGGCTCACCAGGTGGCTGGGGTATGTGGGGCTCTCATGGGAGCAAGGAGGAGCAGCACACATGTGAAAGGAGCACGTGCTGGCAATCAGGCTGATGGGTGGCAGCTGCTGCTCATGCAGTACCCCTGGCCAACCAGTTGGGGAGGGCTGGAGCAGGGCAGGGTTGGGCCAGCAGAAGACTGGGTGGGGCTCTGATCCACTTGCAATGGAGGAGTGCCTAGAACCGATTACCAGACAGTTTTATCTGAAAAATATAGCAATGGCTTACAATTTTTCCCTCAATGTACTTTTGTGAGACCTTATTCTCAGCATTAAATAATATCAAAACCAACAAAAGAAACAGATTGACAGGTGAAGTTAGTAGCACTTGGTTGGACTTGAAGTGTACAAAATACCAACTTTCAGTTGAAGATTTAGCCAATGAAATTCAGTAAAAAAAAAGTCACTAATAGGCAGGTTAGTTAAAGAATTCCCCCTCCCCGTCACTTATCTTAGTTCACAGCACCCCACACAAGTTAAATAATATCAAGACCAACAAAAGAAACCAATTAACAGATGAACAAAGAAGCCATTAAGCAGGTAAGTTAAATAATTAGTTTTTGGTTTATTAAATAGTTATATATTACAATTATATATTTTTGTTATTTAAACTATAAATATCATAAAATTATGTTTTTTTTTCTTGAAGTGATACACCACCCAAGTTATGCTCGTATTTTTGGTGAAATTTGACACACCAAGCTCAAAAGGTTGCCCATCACTGTCCTAGGGTATGATACCCCTGGATGGCTCCCAAAAGGGATCATCTCCCATTTGTAACTCTTTAGCTTACTAGACCCTTCCACCAGAATGATCTAGATTCTTGGTGACATTTTTAGATCCAGCATCAATAGTACAGAGGTTTGTGTCTTTTCTAGACTCTTCTGCCACATTTTGTAATGATGGCAGCAAGAGATTTAAAAAAAATATATATATATATATATATATATATATATATATATATATATCAGCCAACATTGAAAGATTGCTACACTTGAAAAACTTGTGACAAGTATACATTAGCTTCTAAGGTTTGTTTTTTTTTAATGTCACACAGCAACTCGGATGAAATATAATAGTGGGCTTGTTTGCTATTGTAATTAACTGGGCTATTGTGAATTTTGGGGAATTCTTGGTAATTTCTTTAAATTTGCATTTACTGTACTAATGCTTTATAAAAACTTACTTTGTGTGAAAATCATTTGCACTCACACTGTGTATCATGGCCAAGTTGTAGAAAGATGGAAAATCTACACTCTCCTCCCAAAGCTTCCTCCAGGAGACTGTTTTATAGTTGGGATCTTAGAATCTTGACTCAGGCTCCCATGTGACCTCCTGTCACATGTCCCTGTCAATCAAATGAAGTTCATTTTGCAAAATCCTTTTGCAATCTTCCTTCACTTACTAAAGTTCCTATCTGTCTCCCATAATCTAGTCCCTTTTCTGTCTTTCATAGTGTGGCAAACTTTCCTTCATCCTGGCTACTGATTGGGTAAGTGCATAATTGCTTAAATCACTTTAATTGGGCCCTGATTCAAGGACCTGCTATAGGTTTATTTTCCTTTGCTTAGAATTTTTACACATAAAACTTTGATAGTCTATTTAATCCAGGAGTTATTTTTTCTTTTTTCTTTGGATTTTTTTGATGTTTTTGCTTTCTCTTGCTAATTGATTCATATACCTCATAACTCAGCTTTGCATCCCCAAGTGATCCTTGTGTTTTTCATATAGCACAAAGCTTAAATTCTTTAGAGAATAATTTTAGGATAAGAAACACACCACCTCTCTGAATCCAGAAAGTGAACTATTTTGAGAAGGGGCCATGAAGATGTCTGCACAGACCACACGCTGCACCAGAAGATCCAGACTAAACTTTGGGATGTGATGATTTGAACTGTGTGGCGTTGAATACAGTTGTTTTGTACGTATACTCTTATTCTGAAGGGGACTGCCCCCTAACTGGCTTTTTTGTCAATGTGCTGAGCAATCATGGGTTTGTTCTCTTTTCCTCTTATCCTCAAATTATTGTAATTTCAAAGTTGGTTATATTTACAAGATCCATTGGAGAGACGAGTCTTCCAAGGATCTAAGGGGGAATGTATAACTGAAAGTCTATTACCCTAAAAACTACATTTCTCAGGAGCCCACTAACTTCCTGTTGTTATGTACTTCCTGTAGACAGGGGGATATATTGAGTGGGGTTCCTGGTCTCCGTCTTTGTGCTTCCTGTCAGCGACTTTGGTGGAGGAGCTTTTTGAACAGGTAGATTCATCATGGGCATGTGGTTTTTAATTGTTATCTTTTTATTTCTTTACTTCTAATGATCATTAACAAATCTCTTAAATATAATATTTTAAATTATTGATGGTTAATTTCAATTTTTACAAAAGAAAGCAATATTTCCTGGGACATTTGGTCCTCTCCCACGGCAATCTTTAGCCTGTTGGAGAGGCAGACTTTAGAACAGACTTTGATTTCATGGAGAGAAGTTTGTGCCAAACCTTTCCTCCCAGGTGATGGGCACCTGCTTGGCACAGTCTTAGAGAGTGGTCTGGGGCAGTGACTGACTGAGTCAGATACTCGGTCTACCCTTGAGCATTTATTAAATGCCCATTGCATGTCAGGTACTGTGCTGGAGCCATGAACACAAAGAAAGGCCATGGATGGTCCATTCCCTCCAGGAGCTCCTAGTCTGATTCGAGTGGAAGATGTAAATAGCTCAGCTCACATAAGCTACATCTTGAGTAGATGGAAGAAATGATTTACCCAGGGTCACCTGCAGTAGATAGCAGAGGCTGGACCAGAGTGTAAGCTCACCAGCAGTGTGGAATAAGTAGTCACACAGCATGGTGTGTTGGAGTTGGGAGTCAGGAAGACTCGGATTCAAATCCTGCCTCTGACACTTACTGTGTGACCCTGGGCCAGTCACCCAATTCCTGTAAGCTTTGGTTTCCCTGTTATTATTCCCCTTTTACAGACAGTACAGAGGCATTACTTAATCACTGCTTGCTGATTTGACAATCTCTCAGTGCCCCCATGGGCAGTGCCAGTGACGAGTGGGTCTGTCGCTTTGGGAGGCACATCCTTGCCCCCTAGGAGAGGAGTCCTCGGTGTCTCGACCCCACAGGCACAGAAAGGCAGCTCTGACCCGAGAGACTGCAGAGATGCTGAGCCGGAGCTCCCCAGGGTTGTCTGTGGAAGCTGGAAGAGGAGCGACTCCCTCCTGGGCTTCCCCATGTGGGAGCGGCAGGGTGTCATTTGCAGGCTCCCCTTCTGTGCCCTCCTCCGTGATGAGCTCTGGATACCGGCAGCCAGTGGGGAATCTGAAGCCCAGGGGACTGCGGGACTGGCCTCTCCAGGAAGCTAGGCCGGGGGCTCCTGTAATGTGGAAATTTAAGGCTTCTGGGAGAAGGTTATAATATAGTAATGGTTACAAATGTGGCTACAGGATTTATGTAATATTGAACAATGGCCGCCAAGGAATTTACTTATGAAATTCCTAAAATGAAACACTCAAGTCAGAATGAGGTTTATGGAGGTTTAATCACAACGAGAGTAGGGAAAAGGTTAGGGAGAGAAGGAGAGAGAAGAGAAAAGGGAAAGGGGCTATTCAACCTCTGACCAAGGCAGGGGGAGTTTTAGGCCCAAAGGCCCAGGTGGAAAGAATCAGTCCTTAACTCACGTGACCGATCTGAAGGAAAGCTGTCTGCGGGCGTCCTCCCTCTCCAAGCTCCTAACACCAACTCCCCTCTAGCTCTCTCCACAGGAAGTTCTGCGAATTCCAGAGGCTGTTCCCTACCTCACTTCCTGTGTCTCACAAAATCAATGGTTGGCTCTAGCTTGGCTTAGGACAGCCCAGGTGGGCAGTTAGTTATTTCTGATTAGTCATTGACTAGCGCATGCCCGTGTAGGTGGGTGTGCACAATTTTTGGGTGCTAGACCAAGATGGAGACTTTTAAAATTCACACTCCCTCACAAGTTGTTCTAGAACGTCTCTCCCCATTGCCCTTCCGCCGAGGGTCCCCAGGGATGCCCGCCGCGGGTGTTCTTTGTGTAGCCTCAGTAATGGCAGCAGTGGGTGGGGGAGGGGCTTAGCTCCCCGCGGTGGTCCCGGAACACAGAACTGCCAGAAAACCCGAGTCAGAAAACCCGAGTCTTGGTTCAGGAGAGAGAGGTCACCCCGTGGGGCTCCGGGTGGGGCCCTGGCAGGATGCCCGGCTGGATGACACGCCCAGAACGCTGGAGCTCTGTGCCGTGGGGGCTACTGAGGGCGGACGATGGGCAGGAGCAGAGCCCCAGGGCAGGCTGATGCTTTCCCGAGGACGCAGAAGGGAAGGGTCCAGCCAAGGGCCGCTCCCTGGGAGAGACAAAAGGGCCCCATCAATGCTTCGGTCTGTCGTTCTGTCCTTGGGGGCTCCGCTTCTGGGCACGGGAGACCGACTGGGCGTCCGAAGCCACCCTGGAGGGCAGGCACAGAGGACACATGGGCGCTGACCGGGCCCCCTGGGGGCATCACGAGGCCGGGGGTACCCGAGCTTATCTGCCCATCTGACGGGGCCTCTATCTTGTACCCGACTCAGAAAAGCTCTGGGCCCGGCCCCAGCCCAGCTGTCCGGGGAGCTTCCCTGGATTCCTGACCCCCCTTCACAGAAGGGAGCCTAGCGGCTCACCTAGCTGCCGCCGCCGCCCCTCCCCCCCACGCCTCTGGTGAGATTCACCCGTGGGAGAGCGCAGCTGGAGGCGGCGTTCCAGAAGCCACAGCCCGGGGTAAGGCAGAGGCCGACCGAGGAATGTGACGTCACCACCAACAGCCCCACTCCAGTCTTGGCTCCGCCCCCGGCGGCTGCGAACGCGAACGCGGAGCGCTCAGCGTGTCCTTCGCGGACTGCCGTAGTCCCAGGCTAAGCGGTCAGACAGCGGCAGTCGGAAAGGCGGCATTACCATCCGGGCCCCGCCTCCGCCGGCGGAGAACGCGGAACGCTCCCCCTACTCCTCACCGGTTGCCGTAGCACGGCTCCTGCCTCAGCCGGCGAATATGGCGGCCGCCGAAGAGAGGCCGCCTTCCGGGCCGGGGTCGGAGAGCGAGGACGAGAAGATTCTGTACGACCTGCTGGTCAACACCGAGTGGCCGCCGGAGACGGAGGTGCAGGTGAGCCGCGCCGGGGCCGCGGTCCGGGCTGGGGACAGGAGGCCTCGGGGCCTCGGGCTGTCCTGAAGTCTCTGAGCCACGTCATCCGGCCCGCGAGGAGGGCTAAGCGCTCTGAGGGGCGGGACCAGCGTCGTCCTGGTAACCGCCGCTAGCGTCTAGGGTTGTCATGGCGACCTCCAGGGGCGTCAGCTCTGAGCTGCTTACCACCACCAGGGGGGGCTTTCGGGGTTCTAGGTTCCAGGGGACACTACCCGCCTCCATTTCTGTTAAAACTCCCAACAGCACCCTGGGGCGGGAGCCAGGAGGTTCAGGCTGCTCAAGCCTTTTCCCTGATGTGTGTGGGGCTTCTCCAGTAAGAACAACTGGAACACTCTCTGGCTCCCAAGGAGCACTTACAGGTTGGCAGAGTGCTTTTTGAGGGCTAGAAACCTGGCCTGCTGGCCCGTTATAGATGGGCAGGTGGAGGCAGGCAGAGCTTCAGTGACTTGGCCAGGGTCTTACAGCCGGCTCTTTCTGCTGTACACCTTGCCAGCGTCATGAGGCTAAGCAGGAAGCTGCTATTTCATAGATGGGGAAATTGAGGCAGGGCCTTGGACCTAGGAATCCAGGACTTTCCCTTCCCTCAGTTGTGCTCCCCAGCCCTTGTGGTCTGATGGTGATGGCCAGGGACCTTTCTGCCCAGCAGGATTCCCCAGGCCTCCTGACTCTAAGCCCCAATGGGGTTCCCTGGGCTGTCTCCCCTCTGCCCTCCCTGTTCCTCCTTCCTTGGCCAGGTGGGCATGTGCTCCTGTGCCTTAGGAGGTCCCCTGGGGGGGGCTGTGCCCAGGTCCAGGACAGCTGGGGTGACCTCTGGGGGGACAGTGAGGACCATCCACAGCTCCGCTGTTGGGGCAATGCTTACTTAGAACTTAGGGCTATGCTTTCCCACCAGGCCCCTTTATTCCTCATGGCCCAGGTCCTCCAGGCCTCTGCAAGAACAGCGCCCCCTTCTTCTGAGCCTCCCACTGGCCACTGTCTCAGTGTGCTCCAGGGGCTGCCCTTGGAGCTGTGGCCTGGGGTGGGGGAGGGGGCAGCCCGAGCTTGGTCCCTGGGTCCCCAGCAAGGCCTTGCTGTTCCCTAACCCTCGTTGGCTGAGACGTTTTATTTCAGAAACTTTGTAGGGTTTTGGGTCGATTGTAGGGATTTGGGCCCTCCTCTGTTGGGGCCTCTCTGAAGGCTCGTCCAGTTCCATAATTCCAGTGGGACAGATGGCCTTGGTCCAGGGCTGCTTGAGGTCCAACTGGCCCTTGGCATGGTGATGTCTCAGCCCTGGGCAGCAGGGCTTCTGGGTCCCAGCTCATCACCAGCCTCTTGCCCAGGGCCTTTGGAAAGTGATGTCTTAGAGCATATGGCAGCCGAAGCAGCTGTGGACAGCTGGGGCTGGAGCCCCTGAGCCCTGGGGAGGGCAGTGTCCCTTTTGCTTCTCCCCTACATGAACTTGGATTTCCTCTGCACATTGGAGATGCCTGTCTCCCCTAGCTGGCCTGTTTCTTTCTGCATTACCTCCCTGTTCTTTGCTGGGGAAAGTCCTGAGGACTTCTGTCACCTCTTAGAGCCATTCTGGTGCCTTTGCGGCTTAACATTGATGTGTCGCTACCATGTATGAGGCCCATGTGGCCTGCTGCCTGTGGTTTCATTTTCTCCTTGTGACCCTCTGAAGGTTTATGGGAGAGCCTGAGGCTTGAGGGGGGCCATGATGGACTAGTGAGGGCTGGGCCTCTTCCCCGTATTTCCTTGCTGGTCAGAGCTTGTCCTGCTTGTCATTCTTCCCTTCCCAATATTCTGGGCAGTTACCCCTCTCAGCTGCAGGTGCTCTCAGGTTTAGCAAGTGACCATCACAACAAACCTGCCATTTCATGTGGTCAGTTGTGATGGCGTGTTTTGTCCAGTGGGCAGAGGACACTCGTGCTTTAGGAGGGGGCTTCGATTTTCTCATTTTGGGGGCTGGTTGTCATCATCTCTGTGGAATCAGGCCACTCAGGCGCTTTTGGCCAGGGGGTATATCTGTGATGATGGTCTGGTGGAGGTGGCCCACAGGCAGAGTGCTGGCCTGGCCTGAGCCCCTGCTGGCTGGACGCTGCTCTTTTCTTTGCAAAGCAGATAAGGGAACCTCGGCCCTTGCCTGGGCATGCAGTGCCCCTTCCAGGCTGGGCGTTCACTTTCCCCCAGGAGTCTGCTCTGAGCCATTTTCATTTCATTCTTTTGATTTTGTTTTATAGTTTCCTGCTGCCTTGTGAGGTCGCTTGCTTCTAATTGTTGTATTCTGGTTTTTAAAGATTGAATTTCACCCCTGGCTTTTTGGTCATCCTTCTCCTTCTGGTCTGATTTTCTTTGGAGGTCATCTTTCATCTTCTTTGCCTCATCTTTCATTTTCTTTGCCTCATCTTTCATCTCCTTTGCCTTATCTTTCATCTCCTTTGCCTCATTTTCAAGCTGATTAATTTTGGCTTTCAAGACACTGTTTTCTCATTTTAGTTTAAGTGCCTCTGTTTCCAGATTTGCCTTGTCTTGCTTTTTAAGTTCTTTTCCCAATTGTCTTCAGCCTCTCTTAATTGTGTTTTGAATTGTATTTTGAGTTCTTCCAAAGCCCGTGTCCAATTTGCTGGAGTTTCTGTGTTTTTGCTTGGTGTTCCTTGATCCTCCTCTGTTTCATTTGCTCTTTGTTCATATCTGGATAGAAGCTGTCGATTGTAATTTCTTTTTTCTTTTTCTGTCCTATGCTCATATTTGCCCCTTCTTTCCCCCCTGTAGTTGCCTGCACTTTTGCTCCTCTCATTATGTGCTAGATCTGTGGGTTTGGGCTTTTCTGTCAGCCTTCCCCCTTGGAGCTTAGCAAGGCTCTCAGAGCAGTCTGTGGGGGAAGGGCGTTGGAGCTTGAGCTTCCCTGCCCTCTGAAGGCTTGATAAGATTAAACCTGGGGGTGGGGGTGGATCTTGCAGAGCTGGATGCACCCTGAGGTGAAAATCTTGGGAAGAGGGGGGTAATATGGAGTGTCTCAGCTGTGATAGGGCTGCCTTCTTTGAGGTTCTCCTCCAGCTGCCTCCCTGCCGCCTGTGTTCAGAGCCTTGAGCCTGGCACAGCTTTGCCTGCAAGGTACTCCCTGTAGGCTAGCGCCCTCGGCCTTTCAGAGATTCCAGCCACTGCTGGAGGCTCAGTAGTGTAGGTGGGGGAGGGGTCCTGGGACCTTCCTTCTTCCTTCCCATTAAGCCCGTGTGTTCTCGAATTCAGGCTTTTGGGGGGGGGCGTATCTTTTAAGTTGAGTCCAGCAGGAGGGTTCCTTAGCTCTGTCCTGTTGTCAGGTTTGGTTTTGAGTCCCCTACGAGCATTTGGTTTGTAATTGGTGAAGAAGGGTTTTCAGAGGTCTGAACTTTCGCTGCCTCTATGCCGCCATCTTGACTCTGCCGCCCTTTTCGTTTCAGGCAAGCCGCAATAATTTTTAACTCCTAGTCTTTCCTCCCCAATCTCCTCCCTTCCAACATTCCCTGCTCCCCTTGCGGGCACCAATGTGGCTCGCCAGCCGGGTGCCATCCTTGGCTGCTCTCCCTTCTCGTCCTCCCTTCATATCACTTGTTGCTGAGGCCCTGCTCTCTTTGCTAGTGCCCAGCCTCGGTGCCCCTGCTTTTGGGCTGTGTCTAAAAGCTGAGGTACCTCCTGCTGGATGAGTCCCAGTGGGCCTCTTCCCTCAAGGCCCCAATAGGAAGGATCTCGGGTACTTAAAGTCCAGCCCTTCCTGTCCTCCATTCACTTAGGGATCCAGCCCCCTGGCCTCCCCTAGCCAGGCCTTTTCCTTGGCTGTTCCCCATGCCTGGAATGCCTTCCCTCCCCCGCTCTGCCTCTTGGCTCCAGCCCCATCTTCTTCCCAGGGGCTTTGCTGATTCCTTGGTGCTGCCATGAGGTGGTCTCAGGAGAACTGAGACTCCCTGAGGGCCTTTCTTGCACCCTAGTGGTTAGTAAGAGCCTCCTGGACAGTCGGAGCTTAATAAGTACCTGTTGACTGACCGATGCTTCTTAGAGCTTTCCAGCTTGCACTCTTATCTCTCATGATGGAGGGAGGGGAGCTAAGTATCCTTGTGACTTACCCGGGGTCTTGTGGCTCAGACCCAGAGTGGGGGGCTCCCATTCCAAGCTGAGCACCAGCCTGTATCGACTCTCTCCTCCCAAGGCGACAGCAGGGTGAGGGCGAGACTCCTAGATCTCTGAGTGTCCACAGTGCCCCCTCCCCTCAGGCTGAGGCTTCCCGAGCCCCCCCGGGTGAGAGAGCTGCTGTGCCCAGGCCTTTGCTGAAGTTATGGGAAAGAAGCAAACCTCTGAGCCCAGGAATGTTGGAGATGCCACAAGATAACGTTTCATTTCTCTAATTGCAGCCTCGAGGCACTCGGAAACATGGCGCATCCTTTATCATCACCAAAGCAATTACAGGTAATCCTGCCTTTTGTGCCAAGAGGAATTCTGGGGCACCCTCTCCCCTGGGCCTGACGGAGCCCTGATGGGTCCCCGGCAGCTGAACAGTTGTGGCTCTGTGCCGTCCTTCAAGGGGTCTCTAGAGTGGGCCTGTCCTTGGCCACACAAGGCGTGCTGAGCTTGGAGGGCTGAGGAGGAGGCCTGGCTTCAGGAGGCTTTCCTTGTAGTCAGTCACTTGGGGAGATGATTCTCCCCTTCGCCCTCTTCCCCTCCCTGAGATCCCACTGAGAAGAAGAGGCAGCAGGGAGAGGACCTGCCTGAGCTCCCAGAAGGAGGACTTGGGGCTGGAGCGGCTGGGGCTGACCCTGAGCCACCCACACTTGCTTGGGGAGTCCCCGAGGCCCAGCTCTGGTGGGCCTACACCCCCACGGAGGCCTGACCCTTTCTTTGGGCCTCTGGTCCGAGGGAGGCCCTTTGGTGTCCTTGGCTAAGGACCGTAAGGAGCAGGACTCCCGCCTTCGAAGCCCTTGTGTCAGTCCGGATTGTGGGTTGAGCTCAGCCCTTCCATCCCCGGCTCCAACAGTCCAAGTGTCCGCACAGCATGCTTAGGCTTTGCTGATGCCGCTGAACTGGGCCTCCGTGCTCACTTCGTTAAAGCCAGGGGTGCTCTCTGCTGCCTGAGGCGAGTGGACATTTCCCTCTGTGCCCCACTGGCGGGCATTTGGAGGGAGACGTGTCTCAGCCTGGCAAGGCTTTTACGCTCCGTCTCTTTTGTTTCCCAGGGCCTCTTCTCTTCTTCCGTCAGTACATCTGGTACAGGTGAGCCTGGAAAGAGAGTTCTCCCAACAGTCGTGGCTGGCTGCAGCCATTGACCTCTGGAGGAACTCAGTATCAAGCTGTTTGAAGTGTCTCAGAGCCTTTATGATTGCTTCCTGGGGCTCTCACTGCCTCCGCACCACAGCCTTGGGCAGAGGGAAGCAGAGATCTGGTGCTCTCCGAGCCATATTCTGCTTTTCTGACATGGGAGCTTGTCCCTTGGCCTTTGGGAAGACTTTGGGGAGCCCAAGCCTGACCACTGCCCTCGTGGGACTGCTGGTTCGAGGCACGATTTTACTGTGGATTTTGTCAGTAGGTTCATTATGGAGAGGACTTTTTCTGTCACTTTTACTTCTCAGGATACTCCTCTCCTCTTTGCTACTCAGAAAGTCTTTTAGAAGAGAATGTAAAAAGAAGAGAGAAGAACAGAGACATTTTAGCAAAACTAATCTATGGGGAGGGGGTGGGGAGCTCTTGAGAAGGTACCTTGTACCCGACTTGTGGTCTGAGATATCACTTCTGGGAGCTGCCCCAGCATAGAGACTTTTAAGGACTAGTGCAGAATCTTGGGGAGAGAGACAGACAGAGAGAGAGAGAGACAGAGAGAGGGAGAGAGACAGAGACAGAGAGAGAGAGAGGGAGAGAGAGAGAGAGAGAGAGAGAGAGAGAGACAGAGAGAGACAGAGAGAGAGAGAGACAGAGAGAGACAGAGAGAGACAGAGAGAGAGACAGAGAGAGACAGAGAGAGACAGAGAGAGGGAGAGAGACGGAGAGAGACAGAGAGACAGAGAGAGAGGGAGAGAGAGAGACAGAGAGAGAGACAGAGAGAGAGACAAAGAGAGAGACAGAGAGAGAGAGAGAGCTAGAAAGAGAGAACTAGAGATAGACAGAGACACAGAGAGGGAGACAGAAACAGAGAGAAAAGGAGAGACAGAGACAGAGCTAGCTAGCGAGAGAGCTAGAGACAGAGACACAGAGAGAAAGAGAGAGAGAGAGCCAGAAAGAGAACTAGAGAGAGAGAGGGAGACAGAAATAGGGAGAAAAGAGAGGGGAGAAAGGGAGAGAGAGACAGAGATCTAGCTAGAGAGAGAGCTCGAGACAGAGAGAGACAGAGACTGTGTGTGTGTCTGTGCATGTGTGAGCTTCAAACCCAGCTCCTGACCCCAAGCCCAGTGCTCACTCCCCATAGCCCCTGGCCTCTGGGAGCCCCTGGGATTATGCCCTGTAGCTGTGGGTTCTGAGAAGAAAGGTCAGGCATTGATGTGAGGCACCTGCCAGGCTGTCGGCCTTGGCGCTTGCCCCTTGGGTTCTTAGCCTGAGACTCTGTGGCTTTTCAGCCTGCATCCAGCTGGCTTTGTTTTAAACAGAATGTTCCTGTCATTTCAGCCCAACAACGTTTTTACTCCCTGATGGACTGGTCCGCTTGGTCAATAAGCAGATAAACTGGCATTTAGTACTTGCAAGGTAAGGCTCTGCGATTTCCAGCACGGGGTCTCGGGAGCCTGGACTGTGAGATTGTCTTCAGATGAAAGTGCATTTGGAAGCCTGGGAGACGGCTGGAGCACTTACATATCGGCCCAGTGTTGGCTGTGGCTACGGGAAAGAGGAGAATCTGCTTCGGTGACTCAATCCCAGCCGAGGGGCTTTTGAGCTCAGCTGTGGGGTGTCCTGGGATGGGAATCTCAGATGTTTGTCTGGTTGGAAAAGGAAGACTTGAAGCAGCTCTTGTTTCTGTCCTCCTTTGGACCTTCCATGGTGTGTCCACCCAGCCTGCCAGAGGCCTTCCTCCCACTCCCCTATCAGAGGTACCAGCGTGGCATTCGGCCTTCCTAACTGGTGTCATGTCTGGCTCTTACTCTTGCTTCTTGACTAGCCCTTCTCCTTTGCTAATCACCTCTTAGGTGGTGTCTCATGTCCGCATAGGAGGACAAGATTCCACTGTCTAGGCTCCCCAGGGAATGAAGGGAGTTAGAAGGATGGCAAACACTCCAGGGTCCAGCCTGCTCTCTTCCCTTTATTCCACTGGGGTCAATCTCATTTTTATCTTCAGGATCTGTCCAAGTATAGATAACCATGCACACTATATATACATATATGCCTCCCTCTCCCTCTCCTCTCTCCCACTGTCTTTCTTCTTCCTCTCTTTCTCTGTCTCCTCTCTTTTCCTCCTTCCTTCCCTCTCTGTCTCTCTCTTTCTCTTCTTCCCCCTCTCTCCCTCTGTCTCTCCTCTCTTTCTCTCCTTTTTTCTCCCTTCTCATCTCTCTCTCTCTCTCTCTCTCTCTGTCTTTCTCTGTCTCTCTCCCTCTCTTTTCTTTTTTCTCTTTCCTCTTCCTCTTTTCTCTCCTCTGCCCCCTTTTAACATATCAACTCAGTGGACTTCCCTTCCAAATATAGGTCAGTCTGGGCAGGGGCATTTTTTTATCCCTTTGGTTTTTCCTGTGTGGATTGTCAGTTGATCTCTTTTGTGTAGCCATGTATGTCATCCAGTAGTATCTGGGGCTTGGAGGCTTGCTGTGGTTGGCATTGTACCACCTGCCAAAGAGTGTCTGGACTTCACCATCCACAGGGAACCTGTCTTCCTCTTGGATTGTGTGAGCCTTGACCATGTCTGGCACACATATATGTCCCTGCTTGAGGCCTTGCGGATAGTAGTCATCCAAAGGTCATCGAACAGAGTGATTTCTGTGGTCACATCTGTAAGGACATCGTGTCCTTCCTCAAGTGAGTTTGCCGAGTCCTCTTTGTACCTGGAGCTGCCTCTAGTGGGGGGGCCCAATGGGGCTGTCCCTCTTTCCCTTCTCTTCTTCTTTGGCAGACTCAGTCACCCCCACATCTTGTTCCTGCACTCTCTCAGAAGCTCCCATATTTCTGTCTCTGTTTCCTTCCTCTGCAGCCCCAGACTCACCCTTATCCCCAGCTGCATGCTGGGCATCTTCACCTGGATGCCCCTGAGGCAGCTCCAACTTAGGACCCCCCAAGAAGGACTTTCTCTCTTTCCCTCACACCCACTCCTCTTCCTCACTGCCCAGTTCCTGCCATGGGCCCCGCTGTCCTCAGAACCGTCCTCGACATCCCCTTGCCTTCAATCAAAAACACTGAGCGAGGGTTTATTAAGGGTCACTTCCATGCCAGGCACATGCTTGGTGTGGGGGGGGGGCACAGTGACGAAGAGATATGAGACAGTCTGTGGGCAAAAGGCACTTATATTCCAGTGGGGGAGACAGGAAGGGCACAGACGAATACAGACGGGCAGACATCCCAGAACTCCAGGGCTGCTTTAAGCCTTAGCCGCTATTATAGCTCAAAGACCCGAAGACTTCTGGGTCTCCTGGCAAGTGCAGAATAACCATGAAGACAATGAATACAAATAAATACTGAGCTGTTAAAGTCAAGGTAGTTTGTTAGAGAGGAGGCTAGCAGGAAGGATCAGCAGAGCCTTTTTTAAATAAACCTTTTTTAAGAACAATTCATTTTTTTCAGTTGATAAAAAGAATCACCTGTCTCCCCCTCCTTCCTTTGTCCTGCTGCGAAAGAGAGGAAGCCTACATCCTTGTAGCAAGGGCCAAGCAAACAGTATTTGCCATATTCTGTTTTGGGTAATGCCATGTCAACTAATGGGCAAGCACACCCATTGCCCAGGCTGGCCAGGCCCAACTGATGTGCCTCCTGCTTCCCTGTAAGGGCAGGGGGTAGGCTGAGTGCTCCATCCTGGGGCAGTTAGTCATTGGGTCGGGCCTTAGGAAAGGCTTCATGCAGAAAACAGCATTTTAGCTGCATCTTAGGAGAAGAGAAGAACCCCAAGGAGGGGAGATATTCTAGGTGTGTGCAACAACTGGTGCAAAGGGCCGGAGATGGGAGACGGACAAGGCATGGAGAGACCACTGGGGCTAGATGGTAGAGTGGGACAGGCTGGAAAGGCCGGGCTGGGCTTGGCCTGGGATGAAGGAAGCCAGTTTTAAGCACCCCCGAGGCTGTTGGTGGTGTGGGCTTGAACCTCGGATAGAGATTGGGGCTGAATGGATCCCTCTGAGAGTCCTTGGCTTCTGGGTAACCCCACGGACCCCAGAAAAGGGCTTAGGCAGAGTCTGCAGAATCCTTGCAGTTGTCGTGTGATCAGTCAGCACTTCATAAGTGTCCTCTGTTGTCTGCCAGGCCAGGAAGGTGACTGAGGAAGGGTGGCCTGACAGCTCAGTAGGGAGAGCCAGGAGAGCCCAGAGAGGGAAGAGCATCTGGGCGAGAGTGGGTGGGGAACGGTGTTAGGGCAGCAGAGCCGTCCGGAAGGATGAGGCCCGAGAACGGACCCTCAGCTGGCCGGTCACTTTGGGCTGAGCAGATTCCATTCACTGATGTGTCTCCTTATACAACTCTGCCCTGATCTCTTTCCCTGGCCACCCTCTCCCTGAGCACCTCCTAAGGGGCTTTCCTGGGCCCCCGGGCCTCCGGTCCCTGGTGCGTTCTTGTCTCCTGCAGCTCACCGAGGCCCCCATGCACAGTCATTGGCAGTCTGGCTCCAGCTTGGCCCCTGGCCCGATCCAGCCCTGGTTCTGGCACGTGGTTTGTGTGAGATTTAAAATGGTTGAGGTCTTAAACTGTAGAGATTAAAATAGTGGAAGATATAACTTGTGATAGATATTAGAGAGGGTGAGTAAATTTGACCGCAGAAATGTTTCACTACAGTGTCTTGGGTTTTAAAATCAAATATAAGGTGGTCGCCAGGGAAATATTCCCAATTATTCAAATACCCAAGTCAATTGGGCTTTATAGAGATTTTAATTAACAATACAATGAGTAATCAAAGAAAGAGAGAGAGGGTAAGAAAGGAATAAGTATGAAGGGCCTCAAGCCAATATGGCCTAGACCTGAGTTTTAAAAGAGAAATCAGTCAGTTTTTTTAACACTCACCACAAGATCTGACTAAACAAGGATACTAGTGACACCGGGCCAGCGTCCTTCCTCAAAGAGTCTTCCAGCCAGAGATTGTTTCAAAGGGCCTCTCTCAAGAGCCTCCAGAGCTCCTACCCCAGAGGGACAGAGTCCCTCAGAGGAGCTCCTCAAGGAGCTCTCCTTCAGAATGAGAGTTTGAAATCAAGATCCCTGAATGAGCTCCAAGCTCTTATTTTTTTTTTTAAACCCTTACCTTCCATCTTGGAGTCAATACTGTGTATTGGCTCCAAGGCAGAAGAGTGGTAGGGTAGGCTATGGGGGTCAAGTGACTTGCCCAGGGTCACACAGCTAGGAAGTGGCTGAGGCCGGATTTGAACCTAGGACCTCCCGTCTCTAGGCCTGGCTCTCCATCCACTGAGCTACCCAGCTGCCCCCTAAGCTCTTATTTTTAAGGGCAAAATTTCCTCTGTCACCTCCCCTAAGTCCTTACATCTACCAATCACTGTAGATGTTTCTAAAGGACCGCCCATTTTGAATTCACAGCTGAGTAGTTTTAATCTCTTTAGTAAGTCAGAAAAAAATGCTGCTGTGTCAACAAATTTCATTAGAAAAAACCTCTGAATAAGTTATCACCCTTTTAGGTTTAAGTAGTTTACAAGTTGCTCCACCTTTATAGGTACTTAGTATCCCATTGTATCAATTCTAAAACAGTCATGACTCAAAGAACTTCCTGTCCCTTCCATAAGCATGGATCAAAGTACTTTCATTGTTTAGCAAACAGTTTTCTGTCCTAAAGCAGTCTTAAGTAGGGTGGAGCAGGGACACTCCCATAGCTAGGAGCCCCCACACTCAAGTAGAGTTCTCACCATCTGCTAGGGAATTTTTTTAAGTAGAAGATTCCCCAATGGGGGAAACCCCTAACATTCATAAGTCTGAGAAATTTTGAGGTTTACATTTGGCTGGAATGTCTGTCCCAGTCGGCTTCACTCCTTGGCTACCCCCCAGGCCAGAGAGTCCCGTTTTCATTTGGGGAATCGGGGGCCGCCTTCAACTCTCTCAGGTTGCTGCTGTTGGAGCTGCCAGCGTTGACTTCTTGTCTGGTTCTTATGCTTTGCTGTGGACTTGGGCCTTTGCTGCCACCAGTCAGTGGTTTCCCACCGCAGCTCTATGGCTCCATGAGGGTCCTGCCACGGGTAGGCCTGTGGTGAGGACGGCCCTCTCTGGCTCCTGCTGCCTCCTGAAGGCCTTCCTGGTGACTTTCTCCTTCGAGATGAAGCAGCAGGATCCAGGGACCTCTAAGTTGTGGGAAGGTCAGCTTCATTTAGACTCTGAGCCTTCTGTCCAGCAGGCCTCACTTGGCTCCCCTGGGGCTGGATAGGACAAGGCTCATCCCTTTGACTGGACAACACTTGGGGCCCTCGTGTGCCTCTGGCCTGACCCTGAGCTCCGCTCTTCTCTGGGTTTGCTCCCTCTTGGTCTGGAGGCCCTTCCCCATCCCGGCTGCCCTTCTGGGGATGCCGCCGCTGTCCAGCTCATGAGTGGTCTTCCCAGAACGTGCCTAGGACTGAATGCTTTCCTTCAGCCAGGGATTTCCAGGCCTGGAGACAGTGGATGCTTGACCTTCCCATGGAGCCTCATGCTGTCTTAGTGCTCTCAGAGGTCCTGACCACTCCGGTCTTGGGCCACATTTTCTCAGGCCCCCACCCCGGTCTTTTTAAGAGGAGCCACTCTGAGACCCCATCTTCCTGTCTTTGCCCACTTCTCTGACTTACTCTCCTGCAAGAAGCTCTGGGCCACCCTTCCCGTTCTCATCTTTGGGCCGCCCGTCATTATGGCTGTGGGCCTTCCTTTCACAGGGTCATCGACGGTGTTAGAGTATTACGGACAGGCTGCAACCTGTGGGCCTCTGCTCTTCCTGTTCACTCTCTGGGGCTCTGGCCCTGCCCCTGGGCCGTACGAGTCTCTGCTCCGCGGGCAGCTGATTCAGGAGCTGCTGGCTAGCCTTTGGGGGTGCTAGGCTGCACCTAGAAGCTTTTCTTCCCTTCCAGAGCCTGCTGCGTGCTTGCAGGCTCAGCCTGGAGAATGCTTCCACCCTGACGGGCAGTTGGGCAGGCGTCATGGCCAGCCAAAAGGGACGAGAGATGGAAAACTTGGGGTCGAACAGATCGTTCTGAGTGGGCGATCCTGGGGAGGCAGACCGAGCCTTTAAAGCCCCTGCCAGAGAGAGAATGGGAGGCGGTGAGAAGACCTGGAACCCCTTCCTGTTGTGGCTCACCATCACTCTCCCTTTCTCCCTCTGCAGTAATGGCAAGCTCCTGGCAGCTGTTCAAGACCAGTGTGTGGAGATCAGGTAATCCCCTCTCTGGCCCCGGCTAAAGGACCCTGGGTTTCCCCTTCCCTCAGCCTCGTCTTCCGATGCTGGCCCTGGGGGAAGTTTGGGGGTGCGGTCTCAGTGGGGGCCCATTTCCTGTCCCTTGGGAACGATGCTCATTCTGTGGGTTGAGCTGCCTGCAAGGACCCTTGACACTCTCCTCGGTTGAGCCTTGGGGCCTGGGCTCCCCGGGTCAGAGCATTTGAACCCGGGCTCCATGAAGCCTTTGGGGGTTGGTGGGTAGATTTCAGGGAGTTCCTGAACTGGAACCTTTTAATAGATGGACAACTTATTCCGAAATAATTTTTCCTTCGTAATCCTGAATATTTTATTTTGTATCTTTAAAAACATTGCTCTGAAAAGGGGGTCTGGGCTTCACCAGGCTGCTGCCCAAGGGGTCCTTTGCCAGGCCCACCTGGCCGGGGTCTCGAGGGGCAGGAATGCAGACGGACTCGGGAGGGCTGGTGGACGTCGGGCGCCAGGGGCTGCTTTGTTGAGGGAGGAGGGGTGATACATAGAGGAATCTGGCTGGTGACCCAGACATCTCCCTCCATGGGACTGCGGGCACTATTTACGTGGCGGCCATCCATAGGGCACATGAACACGAACTCGAGATGGCGTTTCTTCTGGTGGCGTCTCCCGGGCTGGGCTCATTCCTGGGTCCCCCACGCTGACTCGGTGCGCTCGGATTCCTCTAGCTGGGGCCTCGCGGTTCTTGACGAGCCGTGTGTGCCCCGTGCTCGAAGGCGACTCCTTGTGGTTCAGACAGGCCCAGGCAGGGCTTGGGAAGGCCACAGTAAACATCTGGCAGGTGGTCAGTGGGCAAACGTCCCGGGCCCCAGCCTTCCCCAGGCCAGCTCCCCAAGCGTGTTGTCCAGTGAGGCATCATGGCCTGTCAGGAATGGGCCCGGCCCCTTCATGGCTCCAAAGTGCTTTCCTGACAGCACCCCAGCCTATTAGGAATGAGATGGAAACAGCCTCTGGCAGGCCCCTTTGTCCTTCGGGAACCCCCGAGGCAGACGGGGCTCTCTCCTGCAGAGTTGGGGTGCTTGGGACCCACGCTGCGCACACAGCCTCCAGCAGGCCTAACGGGGTGAAAGGGGGGGTTAAAATGGCACATTGGGGGTCAGGGAGGTGCTTGGGGGATTGAGAGCCAGGCGTGGAGGCGGGCAGTCCTGGGCTCCAATATGTGGGAGTCTAGGAAGGTCACTAACCCCCATTGTCCGGCCTTTAGCGCACTTCTGCCTGGAGCCAGTTCACAGGAGCGATTCCAAGGTGGCAGGCCAGGGCTTCAAAGAAAAGGCACAGCAGTGCCTCTCGCAGGCGCTTTGGCCCAAAGGCTCTTGGCTGACAAGCGCTGCCCAGCACTGGCCTCGTCCTCAAAGAGCTGGGGGGTCTCGGAATGAGCTGGGCCGTCCTCACCCATCGGGCCTCACTCAGGGCGACGAGACAAGCGGCTCACAGAAGTCGGCCTGGCGAGGTCCATCTGTGCTCATGGCGGAGGGCAGTCTTCCTGCCACGGGCGGCCGGGCGCCGTCAGGCTTCTCCCGTGGCCACTCTCTCGTGGCTGGGTCGTGCCAGCAGAGATGCCCCAGGCTGGCTGCCCACCGCCGGTGGGCTCCTTTCTGGGTAGCAGCAGCCCAGGCCCCTCACAGCTGTGGCTCTGGGCCCAAAGGCTGACTCATTCTGGTGCCGGCTCCCCTGAGACGTCCGGCTGGGCTGGGAGGGGTTTGTGGCACTCCTCGGCCTTCAGCCGGTCTCTGGGAGACCCCCACTTGCTGACCCGTCACCGGCTGTTTTTGTTGTTGGTCCTTGTCCAGCCAGCGTCAGCCTTCGTGTCCCCCAAGCAGGTGGCAGGCCGTCCGCCAGCCCCGAGGGCCCAGGCGCTGGGTAGGCCTGGGGATGAGGGTGCCAGGCGGAAGGGCCCTCCCCTGCTTCTGTGGTTTTTAACCCCGTATCTTCTGCCTTGGAGGGCAGCCACGTGGTGAGACTTGCCCAGGGTCACCCCGCTGGGAAGTGCCTGAGGCCACATTGGAACTGGGCACCTCCCGCCCTGAGGCCTGGCTCTGTGTCCACTGAGCCACCTGGTGCCCCCAAGCCCCCTTTCCTGAGAGGCAGACAAGTGGTGAGGAGGGCGGTCGGTGTGCCCGGGCGGCCCTAGAAGACTGCTCTGTTCCTTCCTTACAGGTCGGCCCGAGATGAGTTTACGTCCATCATTGGGAAGTGCCAAGGTAGGCCGTTGGAGACCATTTCCTGAGCGCATCTCCTCCCGCTTCCGCGTTTCCTCTCAATAAGGCAGGCCGCTGAGGCGCGGGGGCGGCTCTTGGGGTTTAGGACTCCAAGCTTTGGGCGCTCCTGCGTCCGAGACCGCCCTGCTTTGTCCCTTCCGTCCTCCGGCGAGGTCTGGGCTCAGCCCGCTGGGCCAGCTGCCCCCCTGCCTGGCTGGGCCCGGGGGTCCTCGGTGTGGCCAGCAGGCCTTCTGCTCTGCCCTGGCTGCCTGGCCCTTTGGGGGACCCACTGTCCGGGGAGGCGGAAGAAGCCCCTTGTGGACGAGTCAGGCCTTCTGTGGATGAGACGTCGTCACTTTAGCAGTGCCCGGGTCAGGGCTGAGCCTCGTGCCATCTGAGCAGGAAGTGATGGTGC